>NW_028248891.1:0-133000 GCF_964263255.1 Lissotriton vulgaris | reverse complement strand
AAAATGTCAATTGGATCATGCCTCATGTTTAATAACCACTTTTTAAACCCTCACAGTGACCAAAATTGCCATTTTTACAGAGTTTTGCTTACTCAAAAGCTTCCATTTTGACCCGTTTCAGGCACAGAAATGACTTTAAACACACTTATTTTAGTTGACAAAGTCATAATTCACATCCAACAGTCATTTAGAGTCAAAAGATTAAATGTTGAAATTTCATCCATATTGACCATTTTGGGATCGTTCGACAGGTCCGGAGTCATCGTTTTTCATTCGAAAATTGATTTTTCGGACTGTACCAAAAATGATTCAAAATGTCAATTGGATCGTGCCTCGTGTTGAATAACCACTTTTTAAACCCTCACAGTGACCAAAATTGCCATTTTTACAGAGTTTTGCTATCTCAAAAGCTTCCATTTTGACCCGTTTCAGGCACAGAAATGACTTTAAACACACTTATTTTAGTTGACAAAGTCATAATTCACATCCAACAGTCATTTAGAGTCAAAGGATTAAATGTTGAAATTTCATCATCATAGACCATTTTGGGATCGTTCGACAGGTCCGGAGTCATCGTTTTTCATCCAAAAATTGATTTTTTGGACTGTACCAAAAATGATTCAAAATGTCAATTGGATCGTGCCTCATGTTGAATAACTACTTTTTAAACCCTCACAGTGACCAAAATTGCCCTTTTTACAGAGTTTTGCTTACTCAAAAGCTTCAATTTTGACCCGTTTCAGGCACAGAAATGACTTTAAACACACTCATTTTAGTTGACAAAGTCATAATTCACATCCAACAGTCATTTAGAGTCAAAAGATTAAATGTTGAAATTTCATCCATATTGACCATTTTGGGATCGTTCGACAGGTCCGGAGTCATCGTTTTTCATCCGAAAATTGATTTTTCGGACTGTACCAAAAATGATTCAAAATGTCAATTGGATCGTGCCTCATGTTAAATAACCACTTTTTAAACCCTCACAGTGACCAAAATTGCCATTTTTACAGAGTTTTGCTTACTCAAAAGCTTCCATTTTGACCCGTTTCAGGCACAGAAATGACTTTAAACACACTTATTTTAGTTGACAAAGTCATAATTCACATCCAACAGTCATTTAGAGTCAAAAGATTAAATGTTGAAATTTCATCCATATTGACCATTTTGGGATCGTTCGACAGGTCCGGAGTCATCGTTTTTCATCCGAAAATTGATTTTTCGGACTGTACCAAAAATGATTCAAAATGTCAATTGGATCGTGCCTCATGTTGAATAACCACTTTTTAAACCCTCACAGTGACCAAAATTGCCATTTTTACAGAGTTTTGCTTACTCAAAAGCTTCCATTTTGACCAGTTCCAGGCACAGAAATGACTTTAAACATACTTATTCTAGTTGACAAAGTCATAATTCACATCCAACAGTCATTTAGAGTCAAAAGATTAAATGTTGAAATTTCATCATCATAGACCATTTTGGGATCGTTCGACAGGTCCGGAGTCATCGTTTTTCATCCAAAAATTGATTTTTTGGACTGTACCAAAAATGATTCAAAATGTCAATTGGATCGTGCCTCATGTTGAATAACCACTTTTTAAACCCTCACAGTGACCAAAATTGCCATTTTTACAGAGTTTTGCTTACTCAAAAGCTTCAATTTTGACCCGTTTCAGGCACAGAAATGACTTTAAACACACTTATTTTAGTTGACAAAGTCATAATTCACATCCAACAGTCATTTAGAGTCAAAAGATTAAATGTTGAAATTTCATCCATATTGACCATTTTGGGATCGTTCGACAGGTCCGGAGTCATCGTTTTTCATCCAAAAATTGATTTTTCGGACTGTACCAAAAATGATTCAAAATGTCAATTGGATCGTGCCTCATGTTGAATAACCACTTTTTAAACCCTCACAGTGACCAAAATTGCCATTTTTACAGAGTTTTGCTATCTCAAAAGCTTGCATTTTGACCTGTTCCAGGCACAGAAATGACTTTAAACACACTTTTCTAGTTGACAAAGTCATAATTCACATCCAACAGTCATTTAGAGTCAAAAGATTAAATGTTGAAATTTCATCCATATTGACCATTTTGGGATCGTTCGACAGGTCCGGAGTCATCGTTTTTCATCCGAAAATTGATTTTTTGGACTGTACCAAAAATGATTCAAAATGTCAATTGGATCGTGCCTCATGTTGAATAACCACTTTTTAAACCCTCACAGTGACCAAAATTGCCATTTTTACAGAGTTTTGCTTACTCAAAAGCTTCAATTTTGACCCATTTCAGGCACAGAAATGACTTTAAACACACTCATTTTAGTTGACAAAGTCATAATTCACATCCAACAGTCATTTAGAGTCAAAAGATTAAATGTTGAAATTTCATCCATATTGACCATTTTGGGATCGTTCGACAGGTCCGGAGTCATCGTTTTTCATCCGAAAATTGATTTTTCGGACTGTACCAAAAATGATTCAAAATGTCAATTGGATTGTGCCTCATGTTGAATAACCACTTTTTAAACCCTCACAGTGACCAAAATTGCCATTTTTACAGAGTTTTGCTTACTCAAAAGCTTCAATTTTGACCCGTTTCAGGCACAGAAATGACTTTAAACACACTTATTTTAGTTGACAAAGTCATAATTCACATCCAACAGTCATTTAGAGTCAAAAGATTAAATGTTGAAATTTCATCCATATTGACCATTTTGGGATCGTTCGACAGGTCCGGAGTCATCGTTTTTCATCCGAAAATTGATTTTTTGGACTGTACCAAAAATGATTCAAAATGTCAATTGGATCGTGCCTCATGTTGAATAACCACTTTTTAAACCCTCACAGTGACCAAAATTGCCATTTTTACAGAGTTTTGCTATCTCAAAAGCTTGCATTTTGACCCGTTCCAGGCACAGAAATGACTTTAAACACACTTATTTTAGTTGACAAAGTCATAATTCACATCCAACAGTCATTTAGAGTCAAAAGATTAAATGTTGAAATTTCATCCATATTGACCATTTTGGGATTGTTCGACAGGTCCGGAGTCATCGTTTTTCATCCGAAAATTGATTTTTCGGACTGTACCAAAAATGATTCAAAATGTCAATTGGATTGTGCCTCATGTTGAATAACCACTTTTTAAACCCTCACAGTGACCAAAATTGCCATTTTTACAGAGTTTTGCTTACTCAAAAGCTTCAATTTTGACCCGTTTCAGGCACAGAAATGACTTTAAACACACTTATTTTAGTTGACAAAGTCATAATTCACATCCAACAGTCATTTAGAGTCAAAAGATTAAATGTTGAAATTTCATCCATATTGACCATTTTGGGATCGTTCGACAGGTCCGGAGTCATCGTTTTTCATCCGAAAATTGATTTTTTGGACTGTACCAAAAATGATTCAAAATGTCAATTGGATCGTGCCTCATGTTGAATAACCACTTTTTAAACCCTCACAGTGACCAAAATTGCCATTTTTACAGAGTTTTGCTATCTCAAAAGCTTGCATTTTGACCCGTTCCAGGCACAGAAATGACTTTAAACACACTTATTTTAGTTGACAAAGTCATAATTCACATCCAACAGTCATTTAGAGTCAAAAGATTAAATGTTGAAATTTCATCCATATTGACCATTTTGGGATTGTTCGACAGGTCCGGAGTCATCGTTTTTCATCCGAAAATTGATTTTTTGGACTGTACCAAAAATGATTCAAAATGTCAATTGGATCGTGCCTCATGTTGAATAACCACTTTTTAAACCCTCACAGTGACCAAAATTGCCATTTTTACAGAGTTTTGCTATCTCAAAAGCTTCCATTTTGACCCGTTTCAGGCACAGAAATGACTTTAAACACACTTATTCTAGTTGACAAAATCATAATTAACATCCAACAGTGATTTAGAGTCAAAAGATTAAATGTTAAAATGTCATCATTATAGACCATTTTGGGATCGTTCGACAGGTCCGGAGTCATCGTTTTTCATCCGAAAATTGATTTTTTGGACTGTACCAAAAATGATTCAAAATGTCAATTGGATCGTGCCTCATGTTGAATAACCACTTTTTAAACCCTCACAGTGACCAAAATTGCCATTTTTACAGAGTTTTGCTTACTCAAAAGCTTCAATTTTGACCCGTTTCAGGCACAGAAATGACTTTAAACACACTCATTTTAGTTGACAAAGTCATAATTCACATCCAACAGTCATTTAGAGTCAAAAGATTAAATGTTGAAATTTCATCCATATTGACCATTTTGGGATCGTTCGACAGGTCCGGAGTCATTGTTTTTCATCCGAAAATTGATTTTTCGGACTGTACCAAAAATGATTCAAAATGTCAATTGGATTGTGCCTCATGTTGAATAACCACTTTTTAAACCCTCACAGTGACCAAAATTGCCATTTTTACAGAGTTTTGCTTACTCAAAAGCTTCAATTTTGACCCGTTTCAGGCACAGAAATGACTTTAAACACACTTATTTTAGTTGACAAAGTCATAATTCACATCCAACAGTCATTTAGAGTCAAAAGATTAAATGTTGAAATTTCTTCCATATTGACCATTTTGGGATCGTTCGACAGGTCCGGAGTCATCGTTTTTTATCCGAAAATTGATTTTTCGGACTGTACCAAAAATGATTCAAAATGTCAATTGGATCGTGCCTCATGTTGAATAACCACTTTTTAAACCCTCACAGTGACCAAAATTGCCATTTTTACAGAGTTTTGCTTACTCAAAAGCTTCCATTTTGACCCGTTTCAAGCACAGAAATGACTTTAAACACACTTATTTTAGTTGACAAAGTCATAATTCACATCCAACAGTCATTTAGAGTCAAAAGATTAAATGTTGAAATTTCATCATCATAGACCATTTTGGGATCGGTCGACAGGTCCGGAGTCATCGTTTTTCATCCGAAAATTGAATTTTTGGACTGTACCAAAAATGATTCAAAATGTCAATTGGATCATGCCTCATGTTTAATAACCACTTTTTAAACCCTCACAGTGACCAAAATTGCCATTTTTACAGAGTTTTGCTTACTCAAAAGCTTCCATTTTGACCCGTTTCAGGCACAGAAATGACTTTAAACACACTTATTTTAGTTGACAAAGTCATAATTCACATCCAACAGTCATTTAGAGTCAAAAGATTAAATGTTGAAATTTCATCCATATTGACCATTTTGGGATCGTTCGACAGGTCCGGAGTCATCGTTTTTCATTCGAAAATTGATTTTTCGGACTGTACCAAAAATGATTCAAAATGTCAATTGGATCGTGCCTCGTGTTGAATAACCACTTTTTAAACCCTCACAGTGACCAAAATTGCCATTTTTACAGAGTTTTGCTATCTCAAAAGCTTCCATTTTGACCCGTTTCAGGCACAGAAATGACTTTAAACACACTTATTTTAGTTGACAAAGTCATAATTCACATCCAACAGTCATTTAGAGTCAAAGGATTAAATGTTGAAATTTCATCATCATAGACCATTTTGGGATCGTTCGACAGGTCCGGAGTCATCGTTTTTCATCCAAAAATTGATTTTTTGGACTGTACCAAAAATGATTCAAAATGTCAATTGGATCGTGCCTCATGTTGAATAACTACTTTTTAAACCCTCACAGTGACCAAAATTGCCCTTTTTACAGAGTTTTGCTTACTCAAAAGCTTCAATTTTGACCCGTTTCAGGCACAGAAATGACTTTAAACACACTCATTTTAGTTGACAAAGTCATAATTCACATCCAACAGTCATTTAGAGTCAAAAGATTAAATGTTGAAATTTCATCCATATTGACCATTTTGGGATCGTTCGACAGGTCCGGAGTCATCGTTTTTCATCCGAAAATTGATTTTTCGGACTGTACCAAAAATGATTCAAAATGTCAATTGGATCGTGCCTCATGTTAAATAACCACTTTTTAAACCCTCACAGTGACCAAAATTGCCATTTTTACAGAGTTTTGCTTACTCAAAAGCTTCCATTTTGACCCGTTTCAGGCACAGAAATGACTTTAAACACACTTATTTTAGTTGACAAAGTCATAATTCACATCCAACAGTCATTTAGAGTCAAAAGATTAAATGTTGAAATTTCATCCATATTGACCATTTTGGGATCGTTCGACAGGTCCGGAGTCATCGTTTTTCATCCGAAAATTGATTTTTCGGACTGTACCAAAAATGATTCAAAATGTCAATTGGATCGTGCCTCATGTTGAATAACCACTTTTTAAACCCTCACAGTGACCAAAATTGCCATTTTTACAGAGTTTTGCTTACTCAAAAGCTTCCATTTTGACCAGTTCCAGGCACAGAAATGACTTTAAACATACTTATTCTAGTTGACAAAGTCATAATTCACATCCAACAGTCATTTAGAGTCAAAAGATTAAATGTTGAAATTTCATCATCATAGACCATTTTGGGATCGTTCGACAGGTCCGGAGTCATCGTTTTTCATCCAAAAATTGATTTTTTGGACTGTACCAAAAATGATTCAAAATGTCAATTGGATCGTGCCTCATGTTGAATAACCACTTTTTAAACCCTCACAGTGACCAAAATTGCCATTTTTACAGAGTTTTGCTTACTCAAAAGCTTCAATTTTGACCCGTTTCAGGCACAGAAATGACTTTAAACACACTTATTTTAGTTGACAAAGTCATAATTCACATCCAACAGTCATTTAGAGTCAAAAGATTAAATGTTGAAATTTCATCCATATTGACCATTTTGGGATCGTTCGACAGGTCCGGAGTCATCGTTTTTCATCCAAAAATTGATTTTTCGGACTGTACCAAAAATGATTCAAAATGTCAATTGGATCGTGCCTCATGTTGAATAACCACTTTTTAAACCCTCACAGTGACCAAAATTGCCATTTTTACAGAGTTTTGCTATCTCAAAAGCTTGCATTTTGACCTGTTCCAGGCACAGAAATGACTTTAAACACACTTTTCTAGTTGACAAAGTCATAATTCACATCCAACAGTCATTTAGAGTCAAAAGATTAAATGTTGAAATTTCATCCATATTGACCATTTTGGGATCGTTCGACAGGTCCGGAGTCATCGTTTTTCATCCGAAAATTGATTTTTTGGACTGTACCAAAAATGATTCAAAATGTCAATTGGATCGTGCCTCATGTTGAATAACCACTTTTTAAACCCTCACAGTGACCAAAATTGCCATTTTTACAGAGTTTTGCTTACTCAAAAGCTTCAATTTTGACCCATTTCAGGCACAGAAATGACTTTAAACACACTCATTTTAGTTGACAAAGTCATAATTCACATCCAACAGTCATTTAGAGTCAAAAGATTAAATGTTGAAATTTCATCCATATTGACCATTTTGGGATCGTTCGACAGGTCCGGAGTCATCGTTTTTCATCCGAAAATTGATTTTTCGGACTGTACCAAAAATGATTCAAAATGTCAATTGGATTGTGCCTCATGTTGAATAACCACTTTTTAAACCCTCACAGTGACCAAAATTGCCATTTTTACAGAGTTTTGCTTACTCAAAAGCTTCAATTTTGACCCGTTTCAGGCACAGAAATGACTTTAAACACACTTATTTTAGTTGACAAAGTCATAATTCACATCCAACAGTCATTTAGAGTCAAAAGATTAAATGTTGAAATTTCATCCATATTGACCATTTTGGGATCGTTCGACAGGTCCGGAGTCATCGTTTTTCATCCGAAAATTGATTTTTTGGACTGTACCAAAAATGATTCAAAATGTCAATTGGATCGTGCCTCATGTTGAATAACCACTTTTTAAACCCTCACAGTGACCAAAATTGCCATTTTTACAGAGTTTTGCTATCTCAAAAGCTTGCATTTTGACCCGTTCCAGGCACAGAAATGACTTTAAACACACTTATTTTAGTTGACAAAGTCATAATTCACATCCAACAGTCATTTAGAGTCAAAAGATTAAATGTTGAAATTTCATCCATATTGACCATTTTGGGATTGTTCGACAGGTCCGGAGTCATCGTTTTTCATCCGAAAATTGATTTTTCGGACTGTACCAAAAATGATTCAAAATGTCAATTGGATTGTGCCTCATGTTGAATAACCACTTTTTAAACCCTCACAGTGACCAAAATTGCCATTTTTACAGAGTTTTGCTTACTCAAAAGCTTCAATTTTGACCCGTTTCAGGCACAGAAATGACTTTAAACACACTTATTTTAGTTGACAAAGTCATAATTCACATCCAACAGTCATTTAGAGTCAAAAGATTAAATGTTGAAATTTCATCATCATAGACCATTTTGGGATCGTTCGACAGGTCCGGAGTCATCGTTTTTCATCCAAAAATTGATTTTTTGGACTGTACCAAAAATGATTCAAAATGTCAATTGGATCGTGCCTCATGTTGAATAACCACTTTTTAAACCCTCACCGTGACCAAAATTGCCCTTTTTACAGAGTTTTGCTTACTCAAAAGCTTCCATTTTGACCCGTTTCAGGCACAGAAATGACTTTAAACACACTTATTTTAGTTGACAAAGTCATAATACACATCCAACAGTCATTTAGAGTCAAAAGATTAAATGTTGAAATTTCATCCATATTGACCATTTTGGGATCGTTCGACAGGTCCGGAGTCATCGTTTTTCATCCGAAAATTGATTTTTTGGACTGTACCAAAAATGATTCAAAATGTCAATTGGATCGTGCCTCATGTTGAATAACCACTTTTTAAACCCTCACAGTGACCAAAATTGCCATTTTTACAGAGTTTTGCTTACTCAAAAGCTTCCATTTTGACCCGTTCCAGGCACAGAAATGACTTTAAACATACTTATTCTAGTTGACAAAGTCATAATTCACATCCAACAGTCATTTAGAGTCAAAAGATTAAATGTTGAAATTTCATCATCATAGACCATTTTGGGATCGTTCGACAGGTCCGGAGTCATCGTTTTTCATCCAAAAATTGATTTTTTGGACTGTACCAAAAATGATTCAAAATGTCAATTGGATCGTGCCTCATGTTGAATAACCACTTTTTAAACCCTCACAGTGACCAAAATTGCCATTTTTACAGAGTTTTGCTTACTCAAAAGCTTCAATTTTGACCCGTTTCAGGCACAGAAATGACTTTAAACACACTTATTTTAGTTGACAAAGTCATAATTCACATCCAACAGTCATTTAGAGTCAAAAGATTAAATGTTGAAATTTCATCCATATTGACCATGTTGGGATCGTTCGACAGGTCCGGAGTCATCGTTTTTCATCCGAAAATTGATTTTTCGGACTGTACCAAAAATTATTCAAAATGTCAATTGGATCGTGCCTCATGTTGAATAACCACTTTTTAAACCCTCACAGTGACCAAAATTGCCATTTTTACAGAGTTTTGCTATCTCAAAAGCTTCCATTTTGACCCGTTTCAGGCACAGAAATGACTTTAAACACACTTATTCTAGTTGACAAAATCATAATTAACATCCAACAGTGATTTAGAGTCAAAAGATTAAATGTTAAAATGTCATCATTATAGACCATTTTGGGATCGTTCGACAGGTCCGGAGTCATCGTTTTTCATCCGAAAATTGATTTTTTGGACTGTACCAAAAATGATTCAAAATGTCAATTGGATCGTGCCTCATGTTGAATAACCACTTTTTAAACCCTCACAGTGACCAAAATTGCCATTTTTACAGAGTTTTGCTTACTCAAAAGCTTCAATTTTGACCCGTTTCAGGCACAGAAATGACTTTAAACACACTCATTTTAGTTGACAAAGTCATAATTCACATCCAACAGTCATTTAGAGTCAAAAGATTAAATGTTGAAATTTCATCCATATTGACCATTTTGGGATCGTTCGACAGGTCCGGAGTCATCGTTTTTCATCCGAAAATTGATTTTTCGGACTGTACCAAAAATGATTCAAAATGTCAATTGGATCGTGCCTCATGTTAAATAACCACTTTTTAAACCCTCACAGTGACCAAAATTGCCATTTTTACAGAGTTTTGCTTACTCAAAAGCTTCCATTTTGACCCGTTTCAGGCACAGAAATGACTTTAAACACACTTATTTTAGTTGACAAAGTCATAATTCACATCCAACAGTCATTTAGAGTCAAAAGATTAAATGTTGAAATTTCATCCATATTGACCATTTTGGGATCGTTCGACAGGTAGTCATCGTTTTTCATCCGAAAATTGATTTTTCGGACTGTACCAAAAATGATTCAAAATGTCAATTGGATCGTGCCTCATGTTGAATAACCACTTTTTAAACCCTCACAGTGACCAAAATTGCCATTTTTACAGAGTTTTGCTTACTCAAAAGCTTCCATTTTGACCAGTTCCAGGCACAGAAATGACTTTAAACATACTTATTCTAGTTGACAAAGTCATAATTCACATCCAACAGTCATTTCGAGTCAAAAGATTAAATGTTGAAATTTCATCATCATAGACCATTTTGGGATCGTTCGACAGGTCCGGAGTCATCGTTTTTCATCCAAAAATTGATTTTTTGGACTGTACCAAAAATGATTCAAAATGTCAATTGGATCGTGCCTCATGTTGAATAACCACTTTTTAAACCCTCACAGTGACCAAAATTGCCATTTTTACAGAGTTTTGCTTACTCAAAAGCTTCAATTTTGACCCGTTTCAGGCACAGAAATGACTTTAAACACACTTATTTTAGTTGACAAAGTCATAATTCACATCCAACAGTCATTTAGAGTCAAAAGATTAAATGTTGAAATTTCATCCATATTGACCATTTTGGGATCGTTCGACAGGTCCGGAGTCATCGTTTTTCATCCGAAAATTGATTTTTCGGACTGTACCAAAAATGATTCAAAATGTCAATTGGATCGTGCCTCATGTTGAATAACCACTTTTTAAACCCTCACAGTGACCAAAATTGCCATTTTTACAGAGTTTTGCTATCTCAAAAGCTTGCATTTTGACCCGTTCCTGGCACAGAAATGACTTTAAACACACTTATTCTAGTTGACAAAGTCATAATTCACATCCAACAGTCATTTAGAGTCAAAAGATTAAATGTTGAAATTTCATCCATATTGACCATTTTGGGATCGTTCGACAGGTCCGGAGTCATCGTTTTTCATCCGAAAATTGATTTTTTGGACTGTACCAAAAATTATTCAAAATGTCAATTGGATCGTGCCTCATGTTGAATAACCACTTTTTAAACCCTCACAGTGACCAAAATTTCCATTTTTACAGAGTTTTGCTATCTCAAAAGCTTGCATTTTGACCCGTTCCAGGCACAGAAATGACTTTAAACACACTTATTCTAGTTGACAAAGTCATAATTCACATCCAACAGTCATTTAGAGTCAAAAGATTAAATGTTGAAATTTCATCCATATTGACCATTTTGGGATTGTTCGACAGGTCCGGAGTCATCGTTTTTCATCCGAAAATTGATTTTTTGGACTGTACCAAAAATGATTCAAAATGTCAATTGGATCGTGCCTCATGTTGAATAACCACTTTTTAAACCCTCACAGTGACCAAAATTGCCATTTTTACAGAGTTTTGCTATCTCAAAAGCTTCCATTTTGACCCGTTCCAGGCACAGAAATGACTTTAAACACACTTATTCTAGTTGACAACGTCATAATTCACATCCAACAGTCATTTAGAGTCAAAAGATTAAATGTTGAAATTTCATCCATATTGACCATGTTGGGATCGTTCGACAGGTCCGGAGTCATCGTTTTTCATCCGAAAATTGATTTTTCGGACTGTACCAAAAATGATTCAAAATGTCAATTGGATCGTGCCTCATGTTGAATAACCACTTTTTAAACCCTCACAGTGACCAAAATTGCCATTTTTACAGAGTTTTGCTATCTCAAAAGCTTCCATTTTGACCCGTTTCAGGCACAGAAATGACTTTAAACACACTTATTCTAGTTGACAAAATCATAATTAACATCCAACAGTGATTTAGAGTCAAAAGATTAAATGTTAAAATGTCATCATTATAGACCATTTTGGGATTGTTCGACAGGTCCGGAGTCATCGTTTTTCATCCGAAAATTGATTTTTTGGACTGTACCAAAAATGATTCAAAATGTCAATTGGATCGTGCCTCATGTTGAATAACCACTTTTTAAACCCTCACAGTGACCAAAATTGCCATTTTTACAGAGTTTTGCTTACTCAAAAGCTTCAATTTTGACCCGTTTCAGGCACAGAAATGACTTTAAACACACTCATTTTAGTTGACAAAGTCATAATTCACATCCAACAGTCATTTAGAGTCAAAAGATTAAATGTTGAAATTTCATCCATATTGACCATTTTGGGATCGTTCGACAGGTCCGGAGTCATCGTTTTTCATCCGAAAATTGATTTTTCGGACTGTACCAAAAATGATTCAAAATGTCAATTGGATTGTGCCTCATGTTGAATAACCACTTTTTAAACCCTCACAGTGACCAAAATTGCCATTTTTACAGAGTTTTGCTTACTCAAAAGCTTCAATTTTGACCCGTTTCAGGCACAGAAATGACTTTAAACACACTTATTTTAGTTGACAAAGTCATAATTCACATCCAACAGTCATTTAGAGTCAAAAGATTAAATGTTGAAATTTCATCCATATTGACCATTTTGGGATCGTTCGACAGGTCCGGAGTCATCGTTTTTCATCCGAAAATTGATTTTTTGGACTGTACCAAAAATGATTCAAAATGTCAATTGGATCGTGCCTCATGTTGAATAACCACTTTTTAAACCCTCACAGTGACCAAAATTGCCATTTTTACAGAGTTTTGCTATCTCAAAAGCTTGCATTTTGACCCGTTCCAGGCACAGAAATGACTTTAAACACACTTATTCTAGTTGACAAAGTCATAATTCACATCCAACAGTCATTTAGAGTCAAAAGATTAAATGTTGAAATTTCATCCATATTGACCATTTTGGGATCGTTCGACAGGTCCGGAGTCATCGTTTTTCATCCGAAAATTGATTTTTCGGACTGTACCAAAAATGATTCAAAATGTCAATTGGATCGTGCCTCATGTTGAATAACCACTTTTTAAACCCTCACAGTGACCAAAATTGCCATTTTTACAGAGTTTTGCTTACTCAAAAGCTTCCATTTTGACCAGTTCCAGGCACAGAAATGACTTTAAACATACTTATTCTAGTTGACAAAGTCATAATTCACATCCAACAGTCATTTAGAGTCAAAAGATTAAATGTTGAAATTTCATCATCATAGACCATTTTGGGATCGTTCGACAGGTCCGGAGTCATCGTTTTTCATCCAAAAATTGATTTTTTGGACTGTACCAAAAATGATTCAAAATGTCAATTGGATCGTGCCTCATGTTGAATAACCACTTTTTAAACCCTCACAGTGACCAAAATTGCCATTTTTACAGAGTTTTGCTTACTCAAAAGCTTCAATTTTGACCCGTTTCAGGCACAGAAATGACTTTAAACACACTTATTTTAGTTGACAAAGTCATAATTCACATCCAACAGTCATTTAGAGTCAAAAGATTAAATGTTGAAATTTCATCCATATTGACCATTTTGGGATCGTTCGACAGGTCCGGAGTCATCGTTTTTCATCCGAAAATTGATTTTTTGGACTGTACCAAAAATGATTCAAAATGTCAATTGGATCGTGCCTCATGTTGAATAACCACTTTTTAAACCCTCACAGTGACCAAAATTGCCATTTTTACAGAGTTTTGCTATCTCAAAAGCTTGCATTTTGACCTGTTCCAGGCACAGAAATGACTTTAAACACACTTATTCTAGTTGACAAAGTCATAATTCACATCCAACAGTCATTTAGAGTCAAAAGATTAAATGTTGAAATTTCATCCATATTGACCATTTTGGGATCGTTCGACAGGTCCGGAGTCATCGTTTTTCATCCGAAAATTGATTTTTTGGACTGTACCAAAAATGATTCAAAATGTCAATTGGATCGTGCCTCATGTTGAATAACCACTTTTTAAACCCTCACAGTGACCAAAATTGCCATTTTTACAGAGTTTTGCTATCTCAAAAGCTTGCATTTTGACCCGTTCCAGGCACAGAAATGACTTTAAACACACTTATTCTAGTTGACAAAGTCATAATTCACATCCAACAGTCATTTAGAGTCAAAAGATTAAATGTTGAAATTTCATCCATATTGACCATTTTGGGATTGTTCGACAGGTCCGGAGTCATCGTTTTTCATCCGAAAATTGATTTTTCGGACTGTACCAAAAATGATTCAAAATGTCAATTGGATCGTGCCTCATGTTGAATAACCACTTTTTAAACCCTCACAGTGACCAAAATTGCCATTTTTACAGAGTTTTGCTATCTCAAAAGCTTCCATTTTGACCCGTTTCAGGCACAGAAATGACTTTAAACACACTTATTCTAGTTGACAAAATCATAATTAACATCCAACAGTGATTTAGAGTCAAAAGATTAAATGTTAAAATGTCATCATTATAGACCATTTTGGGATCGTTCGACAGGTCCGGAGTCATCGTTTTTCATCCGAAAATTGATTTTTTGGACTGTACCAAAAATGATTCAAAATGTCAATTGGATCGTGCCTCATGTTGTATAACCACTTTTTAAACCCTCACAGTGACCAAAATTGCCATTTTTACAGAGTTTTGCTTACTCAAAAGCTTCAATTTTGACCCGTTTCAGGCACAGAAATGACTTTAAACACACTCATTTTAGTTGACAAAGTCATAATTCACATCCAACAGTCATTTAGAGTCAAAAGATTAAATGTTGAAATTTCATCCATATTGACCATTTTGGGATCGTTCGACAGGTCCGGAGTCATCGTTTTTCATCCGAAAATTGATTTTTCGGACTGTACCAAAAATGATTCAAAATGTCAATTGGATCGTGCCTCATGTTGAATAACCACTTTTTAAACCCTCACAGTGACCAAAATTGCCATTTTTACAGAGTTTTGCTATCTCAAAAGCTTCCATTTTGACCCATTCCAGGCACGGAAATGACTTTAAACACACTTATTCTAGTTGACAAAGTCATAATTCACATCCAACAGTCATTTAGAGTCAAAAGATTAAATGTTGAAATTTCATCCATATTGACCATTTTGGGATCGTTCGACAGGTCCGGAGTCATCGTTTTTCATCCGAAAATTGATTTTTCGGACTGTACCAAAAATGATTCAAAATGTCAATTGGATCGTGCCTCATGTTGAATAACCACTTTTTAAACCCTCACAGTGACCAAAATTGCCATTTTTACAGAGTTTTGCTTACTCAAAAGCTTCCATTTTGACCCGTTTCAAGCACAGAAATGACTTTAAACACACTTATTTTAGTTGACAAAGTCATAATTCACATCCAACAGTCATTTAGAGTCAAAAGATTAAATGTTGAAATTTCATCATCATAGACCATTTTGGGATCGTTCGACAGGTCCGGAGTCATCGTTTTTCATCCGAAAATTGAATTTTTGGACTGTACCAAAAATGATTCAAAATGTCAATTGGATCATGCCTCATGTTTAATAACCACTTTTTAAACCCTCACAGTGACCAAAATTGCCATTTTTACAGAGTTTTGCTTACTCAAAAGCTTCCATTTTGACCCGTTCCAGGCACAGAAATGACTTTAAACACACTTATTCTAGTTGACAAAGTCATAATTCACATCCACCAGTCATTTAGAGTCAAAAGATTAAATGTTGAAATTTCATCCATATTGACCATTTTGGGATCGTTCGACAGGTCCGGAGTCATCGTTTTTCATCCGAAAATTGATTTTTCGGACTGTACCAAAAATGATTCAAAATGTCAATTGGATCGTGCCTCATGTTGAATAACCACTTTTTAAACCCTCACAGTGACCAAAATTGCCATTTTTACAGAGTTTTGCTATCTCAAAAGCTTGCATTTTGACCCGTTCCAGGCACAGAAATGACTTTAAACACACTTATTCTAGTTGACAAAGTCATAATTCACATCCAACAGTCATTTAGAGTCAAAAGATTAAATGTTGAAATTTCATCCATATTGACCATTTTGGGATCGTTCGACAGGTCCGGAGTCATCGTTTTTCATCCGAAAATTGATTTTTTGGACTGTACCAAAAATGATTCAAAATGTCAATTGGATCGTGCCTCATGTTGAATAACCACTTTTTAAACCCTCACAGTGACCAAAATTGCCATTTTTACAGAGTTTTGCTATCTCAAAAGCTTCCATTTTGACCCGTTCCAGGCACAGAAATGACTTTAAACACACTTATTCTAGTTGACAAAGTCATAATTCACATCCAACAGTCATTTAGAGTCAAAAGATTAAATGTTGAAATTTCATCCATATTGACCATTTTGGGATCGTTCGACAGGTCCGGAGTCATCGTTTTTCATCCGAAAATTGATTTTTCGGACTGTACCAAAAATGATTCAAAATGTCAATTGGATTGTGCCTCATGTTGAATAACCACTTTTTAAACCCTCACAGTGACCAAAATTGCCATTTTTACAGAGTTTTGCTTACTCAAAAGCTTCAATTTTGACCCGTTTCAGGCACAGAAATGACTTTAAACACACTTATTTTAGTTGACAAAGTCATAATTCACATCCAACAGTCATTTAGAGTCAAAAGATTAAATGTTGAAATTTCATCCATATTGACCATTTTGGGATCGTTCGACAGGTCCGGAGTCATCGTTTTTCATCCGAAAATTGATTTTTTGGACTGTACCAAAAATGATTCAAAATGTCAATTGGATCGTGCCTCATGTTGAATAACCACTTTTTAAACCCTCACAGTGACCAAAATTGCCATTTTTACAGAGTTTTGCTATCTCAAAAGCTTCCATTTTGACCCATTCCAGGCACGGAAATGACTTTAAACACACTTATTCTAGTTGACAAAGTCATAATTCACATCCAACAGTCATTTAGAGTCAAAAGATTAAATGTTGAAATTTCATCCATATTGACCATTTTGGGATCGTTCGACAGGTCCGGAGTCATCGTTTTTCATCCGAAAATTGATTTTTCGGACTGTACCAAAAATGATTCAAAATGTCAATTGGATCGTGCCTCATGTTGAATAACCACTTTTTAAACCCTCACAGTGACCAAAATTGCCATTTTTACAGAGTTTTGCTTACTCAAAAGCTTCCATTTTGACCCGTTTCAAGCACAGAAATGACTTTAAACACACTTATTTTAGTTGACAAAGTCATAATTCACATCCAACAGTCATTTAGAGTCAAAAGATTAAATGTTGAAATTTCATCATCATAGACCATTTTGGGATCGTTCGACAGGTCCGGAGTCATCGTTTTTCATCCGAAAATTGAATTTTTGGACTGTACCAAAAATGATTCAAAATGTCAATTGGATCATGCCTCATGTTTAATAACCACTTTTTAAACCCTCACAGTGACCAAAATTGCCATTTTTACAGAGTTTTGCTTACTCAAAAGCTTCCATTTTGACCCGTTCCAGGCACAGAAATGACTTTAAACACACTTATTCTAGTTGACAAAGTCATAATTCACATCCACCAGTCATTTAGAGTCAAAAGATTAAATGTTGAAATTTCATCCATATTGACCATTTTGGGATCGTTCGACAGGTCCGGAGTCATCGTTTTTCATCCGAAAATTGATTTTTCGGACTGTACCAAAAATGATTCAAAATGTCAATTGGATCGTGCCTCATGTTGAATAACCACTTTTTAAACCCTCACAGTGACCAAAATTGCCATTTTTACAGAGTTTTGCTATCTCAAAAGCTTGCATTTTGACCCGTTCCAGGCACAGAAATGACTTTAAACACACTTATTCTAGTTGACAAAGTCATAATTCACATCCAACAGTCATTTAGAGTCAAAAGATTAAATGTTGAAATTTCATCCATATTGACCATTTTGGGATCGTTCGACAGGTCCGGAGTCATCGTTTTTCATCCGAAAATTGATTTTTTGGACTGTACCAAAAATGATTCAAAATGTCAATTGGATCGTGCCTCATGTTGAATAACCACTTTTTAAACCCTCACAGTGACCAAAATTGCCATTTTTACAGAGTTTTGCTATCTCAAAAGCTTCCATTTTGACCCGTTCCAGGCACAGAAATGACTTTAAACACACTTATTCTAGTTGACAAAGTCATAATTCACATCCAACAGTCATTTAGAGTCAAAAGATTAAATGTTGAAATTTCATCCATATTGACCATTTTGGGATCGTTCGACAGGTCCGGAGTCATCGTTTTTCATCCGAAAATTGATTTTTCGGACTGTACCAAAAATGATTCAAAATGTCAATTGGATTGTGCCTCATGTTGAATAACCACTTTTTAAACCCTCACAGTGACCAAAATTGCCATTTTTACAGAGTTTTGCTTACTCAAAAGCTTCAATTTTGACCCGTTTCAGGCACAGAAATGACTTTAAACACACTTATTTTAGTTGACAAAGTCATAATTCACATCCAACAGTCATTTAGAGTCAAAAGATTAAATGTTGAAATTTCATCCATATTGACCATTTTGGGATCGTTCGACAGGTCCGGAGTCATCGTTTTTCATCCGAAAATTGATTTTTTGGACTGTACCAAAAATGATTCAAAATGTCAATTGGATCGTGCCTCATGTTGAATAACCACTTTTTAAACCCTCACAGTGACCAAAATTGCCATTTTTACAGAGTTTTGCTATCTCAAAAGCTTGCATTTTGACCCGTTCCAGGCACAGAAATGACTTTAAACACACTTATTCTAGTTGACAAAGTCATAATTCACATCCAACAGTCATTTAGAGTCAAAAGATTAAATGTTGAAATTTCATCCATATTGACCATTTTGGGATCGTTCGACAGGTCCGGAGTCATCGTTTTTCATCCGAAAATTGATTTTTCGGACTGTACCAAAAATGATTCAAAATGTCAATTGGATCGTGCCTCATGTTGAATAACCACTTTTTAAACCCTCACAGTGACCAAAATTGCCATTTTTACAGAGTTTTGCTTACTCAAAAGCTTCCATTTTGACCAGTTCCAGGCACAGAAATGACTTTAAACATACTTATTCTAGTTGACAAAGTCATAATTCACATCCAACAGTCATTTAGAGTCAAAAGATTAAATGTTGAAATTTCATCATCATAGACCATTTTGGGATCGTTCGACAGGTCCGGAGTCATCGTTTTTCATCCAAAAATTGATTTTTTGGACTGTACCAAAAATGATTCAAAATGTCAATTGGATCGTGCCTCATGTTGAATAACCACTTTTTAAACCCTCACAGTGACCAAAATTGCCATTTTTACAGAGTTTTGCTTACTCAAAAGCTTCAATTTTGACCCGTTTCAGGCACAGAAATGACTTTAAACACACTTATTTTAGTTGACAAAGTCATAATTCACATCCAACAGTCATTTAGAGTCAAAAGATTAAATGTTGAAATTTCATCCATATTGACCATTTTGGGATCGTTCGACAGGTCCGGAGTCATCGTTTTTCATCCGAAAATTGATTTTTTGGACTGTACCAAAAATGATTCAAAATGTCAATTGGATCGTGCCTCATGTTGAATAACCACTTTTTAAACCCTCACAGTGACCAAAATTGCCATTTTTACAGAGTTTTGCTATCTCAAAAGCTTGCATTTTGACCTGTTCCAGGCACAGAAATGACTTTAAACACACTTATTCTAGTTGACAAAGTCATAATTCACATCCAACAGTCATTTAGAGTCAAAAGATTAAATGTTGAAATTTCATCCATATTGACCATTTTGGGATCGTTCGACAGGTCCGGAGTCATCGTTTTTCATCCGAAAATTGATTTTTTGGACTGTACCAAAAATGATTCAAAATGTCAATTGGATCGTGCCTCATGTTGAATAACCACTTTTTAAACCCTCACAGTGACCAAAATTGCCATTTTTACAGAGTTTTGCTATCTCAAAAGCTTGCATTTTGACCCGTTCCAGGCACAGAAATGACTTTAAACACACTTATTCTAGTTGACAAAGTCATAATTCACATCCAACAGTCATTTAGAGTCAAAAGATTAAATGTTGAAATTTCATCCATATTGACCATTTTGGGATTGTTCGACAGGTCCGGAGTCATCGTTTTTCATCCGAAAATTGATTTTTCGGACTGTACCAAAAATGATTCAAAATGTCAATTGGATCGTGCCTCATGTTGAATAACCACTTTTTAAACCCTCACAGTGACCAAAATTGCCATTTTTACAGAGTTTTGCTATCTCAAAAGCTTCCATTTTGACCCGTTTCAGGCACAGAAATGACTTTAAACACACTTATTCTAGTTGACAAAATCATAATTAACATCCAACAGTGATTTAGAGTCAAAAGATTAAATGTTAAAATGTCATCATTATAGACCATTTTGGGATCGTTCGACAGGTCCGGAGTCATCGTTTTTCATCCGAAAATTGATTTTTTGGACTGTACCAAAAATGATTCAAAATGTCAATTGGATCGTGCCTCATGTTGTATAACCACTTTTTAAACCCTCACAGTGACCAAAATTGCCATTTTTACAGAGTTTTGCTTACTCAAAAGCTTCAATTTTGACCCGTTTCAGGCACAGAAATGACTTTAAACACACTCATTTTAGTTGACAAAGTCATAATTCACATCCAACAGTCATTTAGAGTCAAAAGATTAAATGTTGAAATTTCATCCATATTGACCATTTTGGGATCGTTCGACAGGTCCGGAGTCATCGTTTTTCATCCGAAAATTGATTTTTCGGACTGTACCAAAAATGATTCAAAATGTCAATTGGATTGTGCCTCATGTTGAATAACCACTTTTTAAACCCTCACAGTGACCAAAATTGCCATTTTTACAGAGTTTTGCTTACTCAAAAGCTTCAATTTTGACCCGTTTCAGGCACAGAAATGACTTTAAACACACTTATTTTAGTTGACAAAGTCATAATTCACATCCAACAGTCATTTAGAGTCAAAAGATTAAATGTTGAAATTTCATCCATATTGACCATTTTGGGATCGTTCGACAGGTCCGGAGTCATCGTTTTTCATCCGAAAATTGATTTTTTGGACTGTACCAAAAATGATTCAAAATGTCAATTGGATCGTGCCTCATGTTGAATAACCACTTTTTAAACCCTCACAGTGACCAAAATTGCCATTTTTACAGAGTTTTGCTATCTCAAAAGCTTCCATTTTGACCCATTCCAGGCACGGAAATGACTTTAAACACACTTATTCTAGTTGACAAAGTCATAATTCACATCCAACAGTCATTTAGAGTCAAAAGATTAAATGTTGAAATTTCATCCATATTGACCATTTTGGGATCGTTCGACAGGTCCGGAGTCATCGTTTTTCATCCGAAAATTGATTTTTCGGACTGTACCAAAAATGATTCAAAATGTCAATTGGATCGTGCCTCATGTTGAATAACCACTTTTTAAACCCTCACAGTGACCAAAATTGCCATTTTTACAGAGTTTTGCTTACTCAAAAGCTTCCATTTTGACCCGTTTCAAGCACAGAAATGACTTTAAACACACTTATTTTAGTTGACAAAGTCATAATTCACATCCAACAGTCATTTAGAGTCAAAAGATTAAATGTGAAATTTCATCATCATAGACCATTTTGGGATCGTTCGACAGGTCCGGAGTCATCGTTTTTCATCCGAAAATTGAATTTTTGGACTGTACCAAAAATGATTCAAAATGTCAATTGGATCATGCCTCATGTTTAATAACCACTTTTTAAACCCTCACAGTGACCAAAATTGCCATTTTTACAGAGTTTTGCTTACTCAAAAGCTTCCATTTTGACCCGTTCCAGGCACAGAAATGACTTTAAACACACTTATTCTAGTTGACAAAGTCATAATTCACATCCACCAGTCATTTAGAGTCAAAAGATTAAATGTTGAAATTTCATCCATATTGACCATTTTGGGATCGTTCGACAGGTCCGGAGTCATCGTTTTTCATCCGAAAATTGATTTTTCGGACTGTACCAAAAATGATTCAAAATGTCAATTGGATCGTGCCTCATGTTGAATAACCACTTTTTAAACCCTCACAGTGACCAAAATTGCCATTTTTACAGAGTTTTGCTATCTCAAAAGCTTGCATTTTGACCCGTTCCAGGCACAGAAATGACTTTAAACACACTTATTCTAGTTGACAAAGTCATAATTCACATCCAACAGTCATTTAGAGTCAAAAGATTAAATGTTGAAATTTCATCCATATTGACCATTTTGGGATCGTTCGACAGGTCCGGAGTCATCGTTTTTCATCCGAAAATTGATTTTTTGGACTGTACCAAAAATGATTCAAAATGTCAATTGGATCGTGCCTCATGTTGAATAACCACTTTTTAAACCCTCACAGTGACCAAAATTGCCATTTTTACAGAGTTTTGCTATCTCAAAAGCTTGCATTTTGACCTGTTCCAGGCACAGAAATGACTTTAAACACACTTATTCTAGTTGACAAAGTCATAATTCACATCCAACAGTCATTTAGAGTCAAAAGATTAAATGTTGAAATTTCATCCATATTGACCATTTTGGGATCGTTCGACAGGTCCGGAGTCATCGTTTTTCATCCGAAAATTGATTTTTTGGACTGTACCAAAAATGATTCAAAATGTCAATTGGATCGTGCCTCATGTTGAATAACCACTTTTTAAACCCTCACAGTGACCAAAATTGCCATTTTTACAGAGTTTTGCTATCTCAAAAGCTTGCATTTTGACCCGTTCCAGGCACAGAAATGACTTTAAACACACTTATTCTAGTTGACAAAGTCATAATTCACATCCAACAGTCATTTAGAGTCAAAAGATTAAATGTTGAAATTTCATCCATATTGACCATTTTGGGATTGTTCGACAGGTCCGGAGTCATCGTTTTTCATCCGAAAATTGATTTTTCGGACTGTACCAAAAATGATTCAAAATGTCAATTGGATCGTGCCTCATGTTGAATAACCACTTTTTAAACCCTCACAGTGACCAAAATTGCCATTTTTACAGAGTTTTGCTATCTCAAAAGCTTCCATTTTGACCCGTTTCAGGCACAGAAATGACTTTAAACACACTTATTCTAGTTGACAAAATCATAATTAACATCCAACAGTGATTTAGAGTCAAAAGATTAAATGTTAAAATGTCATCATTATAGACCATTTTGGGATCGTTCGACAGGTCCGGAGTCATCGTTTTTCATCCGAAAATTGATTTTTTGGACTGTACCAAAAATGATTCAAAATGTCAATTGGATCGTGCCTCATGTTGTATAACCACTTTTTAAACCCTCACAGTGACCAAAATTGCCATTTTTACAGAGTTTTGCTTACTCAAAAGCTTCAATTTTGACCCGTTTCAGGCACAGAAATGACTTTAAACACACTCATTTTAGTTGACAAAGTCATAATTCACATCCAACAGTCATTTAGAGTCAAAAGATTAAATGTTGAAATTTCATCCATATTGACCATTTTGGGATCGTTCGACAGGTCCGGAGTCATCGTTTTTCATCCGAAAATTGATTTTTCGGACTGTACCAAAAATGATTCAAAATGTCAATTGGATTGTGCCTCATGTTGAATAACCACTTTTTAAACCCTCACAGTGACCAAAATTGCCATTTTTACAGAGTTTTGCTTACTCAAAAGCTTCAATTTTGACCCGTTTCAGGCACAGAAATGACTTTAAACACACTTATTTTAGTTGACAAAGTCATAATTCACATCCAACAGTCATTTAGAGTCAAAAGATTAAATGTTGAAATTTCATCCATATTGACCATTTTGGGATCGTTCGACAGGTCCGGAGTCATCGTTTTTCATCCGAAAATTGATTTTTTGGACTGTACCAAAAATGATTCAAAATGTCAATTGGATCGTGCCTCATGTTGAATAACCACTTTTTAAACCCTCACAGTGACCAAAATTGCCATTTTTACAGAGTTTTGCTATCTCAAAAGCTTCCATTTTGACCCATTCCAGGCACGGAAATGACTTTAAACACACTTATTCTAGTTGACAAAGTCATAATTCACATCCAACAGTCATTTAGAGTCAAAAGATTAAATGTTGAAATTTCATCCATATTGACCATTTTGGGATCGTTCGACAGGTCCGGAGTCATCGTTTTTCATCCGAAAATTGATTTTTCGGACTGTACCAAAAATGATTCAAAATGTCAATTGGATCGTGCCTCATGTTGAATAACCACTTTTTAAACCCTCACAGTGACCAAAATGCCATTTTTACAGAGTTTTGCTTACTCAAAAGCTTCCATTTTGACCCGTTTCAAGCACAGAAATGACTTTAAACACACTTATTTTAGTTGACAAAGTCATAATTCACATCCAACAGTCATTTAGAGTCAAAAGATTAAATGTTGAAATTTCATCATCATAGACCATTTTGGGATCGTTCGACAGGTCCGGAGTCATCGTTTTTCATCCGAAAATTGAATTTTTGGACTGTACCAAAAATGATTCAAAATGTCAATTGGATCATGCCTCATGTTTAATAACCACTTTTTAAACCCTCACAGTGACCAAAATTGCCATTTTTACAGAGTTTTGCTTACTCAAAAGCTTCCATTTTGACCCGTTCCAGGCACAGAAATGACTTTAAACACACTTATTCTAGTTGACAAAGTCATAATTCACATCCACCAGTCATTTAGAGTCAAAAGATTAAATGTTGAAATTTCATCCATATTGACCATTTTGGGATCGTTCGACAGGTCCGGAGTCATCGTTTTTCATCCGAAAATTGATTTTTTGGACTGTACCAAAAATGATTCAAAATGTCAATTGGATCGTGCCTCATGTTGAATAACCACTTTTTAAACCCTCACAGTGACCAAAATTGCCATTTTTACAGAGTTTTGCTATCTCAAAAGCTTGCATTTTGACCCGTTCCAGGCACAGAAATGACTTTAAACACACTTATTCTAGTTGACAAAGTCATAATTCACATCCAACAGTCATTTAGAGTCAAAAGATTAAATGTTGAAATTTCATCCATATTGACCATTTTGGGATTGTTCGACAGGTCCGGAGTCATCGTTTTTCATCCGAAAATTGATTTTTCGGACTGTACCAAAAATGATTCAAAATGTCAATTGGATCGTGCCTCATGTTGAATAACCACTTTTTAAACCCTCACAGTGACCAAAATTGCCATTTTTACAGAGTTTTGCTATCTCAAAAGCTTCCATTTTGACCCGTTTCAGGCACAGAAATGACTTTAAACACACTTATTCTAGTTGACAAAATCATAATTAACATCCAACAGTGATTTAGAGTCAAAAGATTAAATGTTAAAATGTCATCATTATAGACCATTTTGGGATCGTTCGACAGGTCCGGAGTCATCGTTTTTCATCCGAAAATTGATTTTTTGGACTGTACCAAAAATGATTCAAAATGTCAATTGGATCGTGCCTCATGTTGTATAACCACTTTTTAAACCCTCACAGTGACCAAAATTGCCATTTTTACAGAGTTTTGCTTACTCAAAAGCTTCAATTTTGACCCGTTTCAGGCACAGAAATGACTTTAAACACACTCATTTTAGTTGACAAAGTCATAATTCACATCCAACAGTCATTTAGAGTCAAAAGATTAAATGTTGAAATTTCATCCATATTGACCATTTTGGGATCGTTCGACAGGTCCGGAGTCATCGTTTTTCATCCGAAAATTGATTTTTCGGACTGTACCAAAAATGATTCAAAATGTCAATTGGATTGTGCCTCATGTTGAATAACCACTTTTTAAACCCTCACAGTGACCAAAATTGCCATTTTTACAGAGTTTTGCTTACTCAAAAGCTTCAATTTTGACCCGTTTCAGGCACAGAAATGACTTTAAACACACTTATTTTAGTTGACAAAGTCATAATTCACATCCAACAGTCATTTAGAGTCAAAAGATTAAATGTTGAAATTTCATCCATATTGACCATTTTGGGATCGTTCGACAGGTCCGGAGTCATCGTTTTTCATCCGAAAATTGATTTTTTGGACTGTACCAAAAATGATTCAAAATGTCAATTGGATCGTGCCTCATGTTGAATAACCACTTTTTAAACCCTCACAGTGACCAAAATTGCCATTTTTACAGAGTTTTGCTATCTCAAAAGCTTCCATTTTGACCCATTCCAGGCACGGAAATGACTTTAAACACACTTATTCTAGTTGACAAAGTCATAATTCACATCCAACAGTCATTTAGAGTCAAAAGATTAAATGTTGAAATTTCATCCATATTGACCATTTTGGGATCGTTCGACAGGTCCGGAGTCATCGTTTTTCATCCGAAAATTGATTTTTCGGACTGTACCAAAAATGATTCAAAATGTCAATTGGATCGTGCCTCATGTTGAATAACCACTTTTTAAACCCTCACAGTGACCAAAATTGCCATTTTTACAGAGTTTTGCTTACTCAAAAGCTTCCATTTTGACCCGTTTCAAGCACAGAAATGACTTTAAACACACTTATTTTAGTTGACAAAGTCATAATTCACATCCAACAGTCATTTAGAGTCAAAAGATTAAATGTTGAAATTTCATCATCATAGACCATTTTGGGATCGTTCGACAGGTCCGGAGTCATCGTTTTTCATCCGAAAATTGAATTTTTGGACTGTACCAAAAATGATTCAAAATGTCAATTGGATCATGCCTCATGTTTAATAACCACTTTTTAAACCCTCACAGTGACCAAAATTGCCATTTTTACAGAGTTTTGCTTACTCAAAAGCTTCCATTTTGACCCGTTCCAGGCACAGAAATGACTTTAAACACACTTATTCTAGTTGACAAAGTCATAATTCACATCCACCAGTCATTTAGAGTCAAAAGATTAAATGTTGAAATTTCATCCATATTGACCATTTTGGGATCGTTCGACAGGTCCGGAGTCATCGTTTTTCATCCGAAAATTGATTTTTCGGACTGTACCAAAAATGATTCAAAATGTCAATTGGATCGTGCCTCATGTTGAATAACCACTTTTTAAACCCTCACAGTGACCAAAATTGCCATTTTTACAGAGTTTTGCTATCTCAAAAGCTTGCATTTTGACCCGTTCCAGGCACAGAAATGACTTTAAACACACTTATTCTAGTTGACAAAGTCATAATTCACATCCAACAGTCATTTAGAGTCAAAAGATTAAATGTTGAAATTTCATCCATATTGACCATTTTGGGATCGTTCGACAGGTCCGGAGTCATCGTTTTTCATCCGAAAATTGATTTTTTGGACTGTACCAAAAATGATTCAAAATGTCAATTGGATCGTGCCTCATGTTGAATAACCACTTTTTAAACCCTCACAGTGACCAAAATTGCCATTTTTACAGAGTTTTGCTATCTCAAAAGCTTCCATTTTGACCCGTTCCAGGCACAGAAATGACTTTAAACACACTTATTCTAGTTGACAAAGTCATAATTCACATCCAACAGTCATTTAGAGTCAAAAGATTAAATGTTGAAATTTCATCCATATTGACCATTTTGGGATCGTTCGACAGGTCCGGAGTCATCGTTTTTCATCCGAAAATTGATTTTTCGGACTGTACCAAAAATGATTCAAAATGTCAATTGGATTGTGCCTCATGTTGAATAACCACTTTTTAAACCCTCACAGTGACCAAAATTGCCATTTTTACAGAGTTTTGCTTACTCAAAAGCTTCAATTTTGACCCGTTTCAGGCACAGAAATGACTTTAAACACACTTATTTTAGTTGACAAAGTCATAATTCACATCCAACAGTCATTTAGAGTCAAAAGATTAAATGTTGAAATTTCATCCATATTGACCATTTTGGGATCGTTCGACAGGTCCGGAGTCATCGTTTTTCATCCGAAAATTGATTTTTTGGACTGTACCAAAAATGATTCAAAATGTCAATTGGATCGTGCCTCATGTTGAATAACCACTTTTTAAACCCTCACAGTGACCAAAATTGCCATTTTTACAGAGTTTTGCTATCTCAAAAGCTTGCATTTTGACCCGTTCCAGGCACAGAAATGACTTTAAACACACTTATTCTAGTTGACAAAGTCATAATTCACATCCAACAGTCATTTAGAGTCAAAAGATTAAATGTTGAAATTTCATCCATATTGACCATTTTGGGATCGTTCGACAGGTCCGGAGTCATCGTTTTTCATCCGAAAATTGATTTTTCGGACTGTACCAAAAATGATTCAAAATGTCAATTGGATCGTGCCTCATGTTGAATAACCACTTTTTAAACCCTCACAGTGACCAAAATTGCCATTTTTACAGAGTTTTGCTTACTCAAAAGCTTCCATTTTGACCAGTTCCAGGCACAGAAATGACTTTAAACATACTTATTCTAGTTGACAAAGTCATAATTCACATCCAACAGTCATTTAGAGTCAAAAGATTAAATGTTGAAATTTCATCATCATAGACCATTTTGGGATCGTTCGACAGGTCCGGAGTCATCGTTTTTCATCCAAAAATTGATTTTTTGGACTGTACCAAAAATGATTCAAAATGTCAATTGGATCGTGCCTCATGTTGAATAACCACTTTTTAAACCCTCACAGTGACCAAAATTGCCATTTTTACAGAGTTTTGCTTACTCAAAAGCTTCAATTTTGACCCGTTTCAGGCACAGAAATGACTTTAAACACACTTATTTTAGTTGACAAAGTCATAATTCACATCCAACAGTCATTTAGAGTCAAAAGATTAAATGTTGAAATTTCATCCATATTGACCATTTTGGGATCGTTCGACAGGTCCGGAGTCATCGTTTTTCATCCGAAAATTGATTTTTTGGACTGTACCAAAAATGATTCAAAATGTCAATTGGATCGTGCCTCATGTTGAATAACCACTTTTTAAACCCTCACAGTGACCAAAATTGCCATTTTTACAGAGTTTTGCTATCTCAAAAGCTTGCATTTTGACCTGTTCCAGGCACAGAAATGACTTTAAACACACTTATTCTAGTTGACAAAGTCATAATTCACATCCAACAGTCATTTAGAGTCAAAAGATTAAATGTTGAAATTTCATCCATATTGACCATTTTGGGATCGTTCGACAGGTCCGGAGTCATCGTTTTTCATCCGAAAATTGATTTTTTGGACTGTACCAAAAATGATTCAAAATGTCAATTGGATCGTGCCTCATGTTGAATAACCACTTTTTAAACCCTCACAGTGACCAAAATTGCCATTTTTACAGAGTTTTGCTATCTCAAAAGCTTCCATTTTGACCCATTCCAGGCACGGAAATGACTTTAAACACACTTATTCTAGTTGACAAAGTCATAATTCACATCCAACAGTCATTTAGAGTCAAAAGATTAAATGTTGAAATTTCATCCATATTGACCATTTTGGGATCGTTCGACAGGTCCGGAGTCATCGTTTTTCATCCGAAAATTGATTTTTCGGACTGTACCAAAAATGATTCAAAATGTCAATTGGATCGTGCCTCATGTTGAATAACCACTTTTTAAACCCTCACAGTGACCAAAATTGCCATTTTTACAGAGTTTTGCTTACTCAAAAGCTTCCATTTTGACCCGTTTCAAGCACAGAAATGACTTTAAACACACTTATTTTAGTTGACAAAGTCATAATTCACATCCAACAGTCATTTAGAGTCAAAAGATTAAATGTTGAAATTTCATCATCATAGACCATTTTGGGATCGTTCGACAGGTCCGGAGTCATCGTTTTTCATCCGAAAATTGAATTTTTGGACTGTACCAAAAATGATTCAAAATGTCAATTGGATCATGCCTCATGTTTAATAACCACTTTTTAAACCCTCACAGTGACCAAAATTGCCATTTTTACAGAGTTTTGCTTACTCAAAAGCTTCCATTTTGACCCGTTCCAGGCACAGAAATGACTTTAAACACACTTATTCTAGTTGACAAAGTCATAATTCACATCCACCAGTCATTTAGAGTCAAAAGATTAAATGTTGAAATTTCATCCATATTGACCATTTTGGGATCGTTCGACAGGTCCGGAGTCATCGTTTTTCATCCGAAAATTGATTTTTCGGACTGTACCAAAAATGATTCAAAATGTCAATTGGATCGTGCCTCATGTTGAATAACCACTTTTTAAACCCTCACAGTGACCAAAATTGCCATTTTTACAGAGTTTTGCTATCTCAAAAGCTTGCATTTTGACCCGTTCCAGGCACAGAAATGACTTTAAACACACTTATTCTAGTTGACAAAGTCATAATTCACATCCAACAGTCATTTAGAGTCAAAAGATTAAATGTTGAAATTTCATCCATATTGACCATTTTGGGATCGTTCGACAGGTCCGGAGTCATCGTTTTTCATCCGAAAATTGATTTTTTGGACTGTACCAAAAATGATTCAAAATGTCAATTGGATCGTGCCTCATGTTGAATAACCACTTTTTAAACCCTCACAGTGACCAAAATTGCCATTTTTACAGAGTTTTGCTATCTCAAAAGCTTCCATTTTGACCCGTTCCAGGCACAGAAATGACTTTAAACACACTTATTCTAGTTGACAAAGTCATAATTCACATCCAACAGTCATTTAGAGTCAAAAGATTAAATGTTGAAATTTCATCCATATTGACCATGTTGGGATCGTTCGACAGGTCCGGAGTCATCGTTTTTCATCCGAAAATTGATTTTTCGGACTGTACCAAAAATGATTCAAAATGTCAATTGGATCGTGCCTCATGTTGAATAACCACTTTTTAAACCCTCACAGTGACCAAAATTGCCATTTTTACAGAGTTTTGCTATCTCAAAATCTTCCATTTTGACCCGTTTCAGGCACAGAAATGACTTTAAACACACTTATTCTAGTTGACAAAATCATAATTCACATCCAACAGTGATTTAGAGTCAAAAGATTAAATGTTAAAATGTCATCATTATAGACCATTTTGGGATCGTTCGACAGGTCCGGAGTCATCGTTTTTCATATAAAAATTGATTTTTTGTACTGTACCAAAAATGATTCAAAATGTCAATTGGATCATGCCTCATGTTGAATAACCACTTTTTAAACCCTCACAGTGACCAAAATTGCCATTTTTACAGAGTTTTGCTTACTCAAAAGCTTCCATTTTGACCCGTTCCAGGCACAGAAATGACTTTAAACACACTTATTCTAGTTGACAAAGTCATAATTCACATCCAACAGTCATTTAGAGTCAAAAGATTAAATGTTGAAATTTCATCCATATTGACCATTTTGGGATCGTTCGACAGGTCCGGAGTCATCGTTTTTCATCCGAAAATTGATTTTTCGGACTGTTCCAAAAATGATTCAAAATGTCAATTGGATCGTGCCTCATGTTGAATAACCACTTTTTAAACCCTCACAGTGACCAAAATTGCCATTTTTACAGAGTTTTGCTTACTCAAAAGCTTCCATTTTGACCCGTTTCAGGCACAGAAATGACTTTAAACACACTTATTTTAGTTGACAAAGTCATAATTCACATCCAACAGTCATTTAGAGTCAAAAGATTAAATGTTGAAATTTCATCCATATTGACCATTTTGGGATCGTTCGACAGGTCCGGAGTCACCGTTTTTCATCCGAAAATTGATTTTTCGGACTGTACCAAAAATGATTCAAAATGTCAATCGGATCGTGCCTCATGTTGAATAACCACTTTTTAAACCCTCACAGTGACCAAAATTGCCATTTTTACAGAGTTTTGCTTACTCAAAAGCTTCCATTTTGACCTGTTTCAGGCACAGATGACTTTAAACACACTTATTTTAGTTGACAAAGTCATAATTCACATCCAACAGTCATTTAGAGTCAAAAGATTAAATGTTGAAATTTCATCCATATTGACCATTTTGGGATCGTTCGACAGGTCCGGAGTCATCGTTTTTCATCCGAAAATTGATTTTTTGGACTGTACCAAAAATGATTCAAAATGTCAATTGGATCATGCCTCATGTTGAATAACCACTTTTTAACCACATGGCTGCTAGGCGTTTTCCCGTCCTGCGCTAAAAAAACATAAAGTCCATAAATCATGACGAGCTGGCCTTGTCATCCGCGCACGGCAGGTAAGCGCCATGACGAGCCCAGCTCGTCATTAGCTTCGAAGGGGTTAAACCCTCACAGTGACCAAAATTGCCATTTTTACAGAGTTTTGCTATCTCAAAAGCTTCCATTTTGACCCGTTCCGGGCACAGAAATGACTTTAAACACACTTATTCTAGTTGACAAAGTCATAATTCACATCCAACAGTCATTTAGAGTCAAAAGATTAAATGTTGAAATTTCATCCATATTGACCATTTTGGGATCGTTCGACAGGTCCGGAGTCATCGTTTTTCATCCGAAAATTGATTTTTTGGACTGTACCAAAAATGATTCAAAATGTCAATTGGATCGTGCCTCATGTTGAATAACCACTTTTTAAACCCTCACAGTGACCAAAATTGCCATTTTTACAGAGTTTTGCTTACTCAAAAGCTTCCATTTTGACCCGTTTCAGGCACAGAAATGACTTTAAACACACTTATTTTAGTTGACAAAGTCATAATTCACATCCAACAGTCATTTAGAGTCAAAAGATTAAATGTTGAAATTTCATCATCATGGACCATTTTGGGATCGTTCGACAGGTCCGGAGTCATCGTTTTTCATCCGAAAATTGAATTTTTGGACTGTACCAAAAATGATTCAAAATGTCAATTGGATCATGCCTCATGTTTAATAACCACTTTTTAAACCCTCACAGTGACCAAAATTGCCATTTTTACAGAGTTTTGCTTACTCAAAAGCTTCCATTTTGACCCGCTCCAGGCACAGAAATGACTTTAAACACCCTTATTCTAGTTGACAAAGTCAAAATTCACATCCAACAGTCATTTAGAGTCAAAAGATTAAATGTTGAAATTTCATCCATATTGACCATTTTGGGATCGTTCGACAGGTCCGGAGTCATCGTTTTTCATCCGAAAATTGATTTTTCGGACTGTACCAAAAATGATTCAAAATGTCAATTGGATCGTGCCTCATGTTGAATAACCACTTTTTAAACCCTCACAGTGACCAAAATTGCCATTTTTACAGAGTTTTGCTTACTCAAAAGCTTCCATTTTGACCCGTTCCAGGCACAGAAATGACTTTAAACACACTTATTCTAGTTGACAAAGTCATAATTCACATCCAACAGTCATTTAGAGTCAAAAGATTAAATGTTGAAATTTCATCCATATTGACCATTTTGGGATCGTTCGACAGGTCCGGAGTCATCGTTTTTCATCCGAAAATTGATTTTTCGGACTGTACCAAAAATTATTCAAAATGTCAATTGGATCGTGCCTCGTGTTGAATAACCACTTTTTAAACCCTCACAGTGACCAAAATTGCCATTTTTACAGAGTTTTGCTATCTCAAAAGCTTCCATTTTGACCCGTTTCAGGCACAGAAATGACTTTAAACACACTTATTTTAGTTGACAAAGTCATAATTCACATCCAACAGTCATTTAGAGTCAAAAGATTAAATGTTGAAATTTCATCATCATAGACCATTTTGGGATCGTTCGACAGGTCCGGAGTCATCGTTTTTCATCCAAAAATTGATTTTTTGGACTGTACCAAAAATGATTCAAAATGTCAATTGGATCGTGCCTCATGTTGAATAACCACTTTTTAAACCCTCACAGTGACCAAAATTGCCATTTTTACAGAGTTTTGCTTACTCAAAAGCTTCCATTTTGACCCGTTTCAGGCACAGAAATGACTTTAAACACACTTATTTTAGTTGACAAAGTCATAATTCACATCCAACAGTCATTTAGAGTCAAAAGATTAAATGTTGAAATTTCATCCATATTGACCATTTTGGGATCGTTCGACAGGTCCGGAGTCATCGTTTTTCATCCGAAAATTGATTTTTTGGACTGTACCAAAAATGATTCAAAATGTCAATTGGATCATGCCTCATGTTGAATAACCACTTTTTAAACCCTCACAGTGACCAAAATTGCCATTTTTACAGAGTTTTGCTATCTCAAAAGCTTCCATTTTGACCCGTTTCAGGCACAGAAATGACTTTAAACACACTTATTCTAGTTGACAAAGTCATAATTCACATCCAACAGTGATTTAGAGTCAAAAGATTAAATGTTAAAATGTCATCATTATAGACCATTTTGGGATCGTTCGACAGGTCCGGAGTCATCGTTTTTTATCCGAAAATTGATTTTTTGGACTGTACCAAAAATGATTCAAAATGTCAATTGGATCGTGCCTCATGTTGAATAACCACTTTTTAAACCCTCACAGTGACCAAAATTGCCATTTTTACAGAGTTTTGCTTACTCAAAAGCTTCCATTTTGACCCGTTCCAGGCACAGAAATGACTTTAAACACACTTATTCTAGTTGACAAAGTCATAATTCACATCCAACAGTCATTTAGAGTCAAAAGATTAAATGTTGAAATTTCATCCATATTAACCATTTTGGGATCGTTCGACAGGTCCGGAGTCATCGTTTTTCATCCGAAAATTGATTTTTCGGACTGTTCCAAAAATGATTCAAAATGTCAATTGGATCGTGCCTCATGTTGAATAACCACTTTTTAAACCCTCACAGTGACCAAAATTGCCATTTTTACAGAGTTTTGCTTACTCAAAAGCTTCCATTTTGACCCGTTTCAGGCACAGAAATGACTTTAAACACACTTATTTTAGTTGACAAAGTCATAATTCACATCCAACAGTCATTTAGAGTCAAAAGATTAAATGTTGAAATTTCATCCATATTGACCATTTTGGGATCGTTCGACAGGTCCGGAGTCACCGTTTTTCATCCGAAAATTGATTTTTCGGACTGTACCAAAAATGATTCAAAATGTCAATTGGATCGTGCCTCGTGTTGAATAACCACTTTTTAAACCCTCACAGTGACCAAAATTGCCATTTTTACAGAGTTTTGCTATCTCAAAAGCTTCCATTTTGACCCGTTTCAGGCACAGAAATGACTTTAAACACACTTATTTTAGTTGACAAAGTCATAATTCACATCCAACAGTCATTTAGAGTCAAAAGATTAAATGTTGAAATTTCATCATCATAGACCATTTTGGGATCGTTCGACAGGTCCGGAGTCATCGTTTTTCATCCAAAAATTGATTTTTTGGACTGTACCAAAAATGATTCAAAATGTCAATTGGATCGTGCCTCATGTTGAATAACCACTTTTTAAACCCTCACAGTGACCAAAATTGCCATTTTTACAGAGTTTTGCTTACTCAAAAGCTTCCATTTTGACCCGTTTCAGGCACAGAAATGACTTTAAACACACTTATTTTAGTTGACAAAGTCATAATTCACATCCAACAGTCATTTAGAGTCAAAAGATTAAATGTTGAAATTTCATCCATATTGACCATTTTGGGATCGTTCGACAGGTCCGGAGTCATCGTTTTTCATCCGAAAATTGATTTTTTGGACTGTACCAAAAATGATTCAAAATGTCAATTGGATCGTGCCTCATGTTGAATAACCACTTTTTAAACCCTCACAGTGACCAAAATTGCCATTTTTACAGAGTTTTGCTATCTCAAAAGCTTCCATTTTGACCCGTTTCAGGCACAGAAATGACTTTAAACACACTTATTCTAGTTGACAAAGTCATAATTCACATCCAACAGTGATTTAGAGTCAAAAGATTAAATGTTAAAATGTCATCATTATAGACCATTTTGGGATCGTTCGACAGGTCCGGAGTCATCGTTTTTCATCCGAAAATTGATTTTTTGGACTGTACCAAAAATGATTCAAAATGTCAATTGGATCGTGCCTCATGTTGAATAACCACTTTTTAAACCCTCACAGTGACCAAAATTGCCATTTTTACAGAGTTTTGCTTACTCAAAAGCTTCCATTTTGACCCGTTCCAGGCACAGAAATGACTTTAAACACACTTATTCTAGTTGACAAAGTCATAATTCACATCCAACAGTCATTTAGAGTCAAAAGATTAAATGTTGAAATTTCATCCATATTAACCATTTTGGGATCGTTCGACAGGTCTGGAGTCATCGTTTTTCATCCGAAAATTGATTTTTCGGACTGTTCCAAAAATGATTCAAAATGTCAATTGGATCGTGCCTCATGTTGAATAACCACTTTTTAAACCCTCACAGTGACCAAAATTGCCATTTTTACAGAGTTTTGCTTACTCAAAAGCTTCCATTTTGACCCGTTTCAGGCACAGAAATGACTTTAAACACACTTATTTTAGTTGACAAAGTCATAATTCACATCCAACAGTCATTTAGAGTCAAAAGATTAAATGTTGAAATTTCATCCATATTGACCATTTTGGGATCGTTCGACAGGTCCGGAGTCACCGTTTTTCATCCGAAAATTGATTTTTCGGACTGTACCAAAAATGATTCAAAATGTCAATTGGATCGTGCCTCGTGTTGAATAACCACTTTTTAAACCCTCACAGTGACCAAAATTGCCATTTTTACAGAGTTTTGCTATCTCAAAAGCTTCCATTTTGACCCGTTTCAGGCACAGAAATGACTTTAAACACACTTATTTTAGTTGACAAAGTCATAATTCACATCCAACAGTCATTTAGAGTCAAAAGATTAAATGTTGAAATTTCATCATCATAGACCATTTTGGGATCGTTCGACAGGTCCGGAGTCATCGTTTTTCATCCAAAAATTGATTTTTTGGACTGTACCAAAAATGATTCAAAATGTCAATTGGATCGTGCCTCATGTTGAATAACCACTTTTTAAACCCTCACAGTGACCAAAATTGCCATTTTTACAGAGTTTTGCTTACTCAAAAGCTTCCATTTTGACCCGTTTCAGGCACAGAAATGACTTTAAACACACTTATTTTAGTTGACAAAGTCATAATTCACATCCAACAGTCATTTAGAGTCAAAAGATTAAATGTTGAAATTTCATCCATATTGACCATTTTGGGATCGTTCGACAGGTCCGGAGTCATCGTTTTTCATCCGAAAATTGATTTTTTGGACTGTACCAAAAATGATTCAAAATGTCAATTGGATCGTGCCTCATGTTGAATAACCACTTTTTAACCCCTCACAGTGACCAAAATTGCCATTTTTACAGAGTTTTGCTATCTCAAAAGCTTCCATTTTGACCCGTTTCAGGCACAGAAATGACTTTAAACACACTTATTCTAGTTGACAAAGTCATAATTCACATCCAACAGTGATTTAGAGTCAAAAGATTAAATGTTAAAATGTCATCATTATAGACCATTTTGGGATCGTTCGACAGGTCCGGAGTCATCGTTTTTCATCCGAAAATTGATTTTTTGGACTGTACCAAAAATGATTCAAAATGTCAATTGGATCGTGCCTCATGTTGAATAACCACTTTTTAAACCCTCACAGTGACCAAAATTGCCATTTTTACAGAGTTTTGCTTACTCAAAAGCTTCCATTTTGACCCGTTCCAGGCACAGAAATGACTTTAAACACACTTATTCTAGTTGACAAAGTCATAATTCACATCCAACAGTCATTTAGAGTCAAAAGATTTAATGTTGAAATTTCATCCATATTGACCATTTTGGGATCGTTCGACAGGTCCGGAGTCATCGTTTTTCATCCGAAAATTGATTTTTTGGACTGTACCAAAAATGATTCAAAATGTCAATTGGATCGTGCCTCATGTTGAATAACCACTTTTTAAACCCTCACAGTGACCAAAATTGCCATTTTTACAGAGTTTTGCTTACTCAAAAGCTTCCATTTTGACCTGTTTCAGGCACAGAAATGACTTTAAACACACTTATTTTAGTTGACAAAGTCATAATTCACATCCAACAGTCATTTAGAGTCAAAAGATTAAATGTTGAAATTTCATCCATATTGACCATTTTGGGATCGTTCGACAGGTCCGGAGTCATCGTTTTTCATCCGAAAATTGATTTTTCGGACTGTACCAAAAATGATTCAAAATGTCAATTGGATCGTGCCTCATGTTGAATAACCACTTTTTAAACCCTCACAGTGACCAAAATTGCCATTTTTACAGAGTTTTGCTTACTCAAAAGCTTCCATTTTGACCCGTTCCAGGCACAGAAATGACTTTAAACACACTTATTCTAGTTGACAAAGTCATAATTCACATCCAACAGTCATTTAGAGTCAACAGATTAAATGTTGAAATTTCATCCATATTGACCATTTTGGGATCGTTCGACAGGTCCGGAGTCATCGTTTTTCATCCGAAAATTGATTTTTTGGACTGTACCAAAAATGATTCAAAATGTCAATTGGATCATGCCTCATGTTGAATAACCACTTTTTAACCACATGGCTGCTAGGCGTTTTCCCGTCCTGCGCTAAAAAAACATAAAGTCCATAAATCATGACGAGCTGGCCTTGTCATCCGCGCACGGCAGGTAAGCGCCATGACGAGCCCAGCTCGTCATTAGCTTCGAAGGGGTTAAACCCTCACAGTGACCAAAATTGCCATTTTTACAGAGTTTTGCTATCTCAAAAGCTTCCATTTTGACCCGTTCCAGGCACAGAAATGACTTTAAACACACTTATTCTAGTTGACAAAGTCATAATTCACATCCAACAGTCATTTAGAGTCAAAAGATTAAATGTTGAAATTTCATCCATATTGACCATTTTGGGATCATTCGACAGGTCCGGAGTCATCGTTTTTCATCCGAAAATTGATTTTTTGGACTGTACCAAAAATGATTCAAAATGTCAATTGGATCGTGCCTCATATTGAATAACCACTTTTTAAACCCTCACAGTGACCAAAATTGCCATTTTTAAGGAGTTTTGCTTACTCAAAAGCTTCCATTTTGACCCGTTTCAGGCACAGAAATTACTTTAAACACACTTATTTTAGTTGACAAAGTCATAATTCACATCCAACAGTCATTTAGAGTCAAAAGATTAAATGTTGAAATTTCATCCATATTGACCATTTTGGGATCGTTCGACAGGTCCGGAGTCATCGTTTTTCATCCGAAAATTGATTTTTCGGACTGTACCAAAAATGATTCAAAATGTCAATTGGATCGTGCCTCATGTTGAATAACCACTTTTTAAACCCTCACAGTGACCAAAATTGCCATTTTTACAGAGTTTTGCTTACTCAAAAGCTTCCATTTTGACCCGTTCCAGGCACAGAAATGACTTTAAACACACTTATTCTAGTTGACAAAGTCATAATTCACATCCAACAGTCATTTAGAGTCAAAAGATTAAATGTTGAAATTTCATCATCATAGACCATTTTGGGATCGTTCGACAGGTCCGGAGTCATTGTTTTTCATCCAAAAATTGATTTTTTGGACTGTACCAAAAATGATTCAAAATGTCAATTGGATCGTGCCTCATGTTGAATAACCACTTTTTAAACCCTCACAGTGACCAAAATTGCCATTTTTACAGAGTTTTGCTTACTCAAAAGCTTCAATTTTGACCCGTTTCAGGCACAGAAATGACTTTAAACACACTTATTTTAGTTGACAAAGTCATAATTCACATCCAACAGTCATTTAGAGTCAAAAGATTAAATGTTGAAATTTCATCCATATTGACCATTTTGGGATCGTTCGACAGGTCCGGAGTCATCGTTTTTCATCCGAAAATTGATTTTTCGGACTGTACCAAAAATGATTCAAAATGTCAATTGGATCGTGCCTCATGTTGAATAACCACTTTTTAAACCCTCACAGTGACCAAAATTGCCATTTTTACAGAGTTTTGCTATCTCAAAAGCTTACATTTTGACCCATTCCAGGCACAGAAATGACTTTAAACACACTTATTCTAGTTGGCAAAGTCATAATTCACATCCAACAGTCATTTAGAGTCAAAAGATTAAATGTTGAAATTTCATCCATATTGACCATTTTGGGATCGTTCGACAGGTCCGGAGTCATCGTTTTTCATCCGAAAATTGATTTTTCGGACTGTACCAAAAATGATTCAAAATGTCAATTGGATCGTGCCTCATGTTGAATAACCACTTTTTAAACCCTCACAGTGACCAAAATTGCCATTTTTACAGAGTTTTGCTTACTCAAAAGCTTCCATTTTGACCCGTTTCAGGCACAGAAATGACTTTAAACACACTTATTTTAGTTGACAAAGTCATAATTCACATCCAACAGTCATTTAGAGTCAAAAGATTAAATGTTGAAATTTCATCATCATGGACCATTTTGGGATCGTTCGACAGGTCCGGAGTCATCGTTTTTCATCCGAAAATTGAATTTTTGGACTGTACCAAAAATGATTCAAAATGTCAATTGGATCATGCCTCATGTTTAATAACCACTTTTTAAACCCTCACAGTGACCAAAATTGCCATTTTTACAGAGTTTTGCTTACTCAAAAGATTCCATTTTGACCCGTTCCAGGCACAGAAATGACTTTAAACACCCTTATTCTAGTTGACAAAGTCAAAATTCACATCCAACAGTCATTTAGAGTCAAAAGATTAAATGTTGAAATTTCATCCATATTGACCATTTTGGGATCGTTCGACAGGTCCGGAGTCATCGTTTTTCATCCGAAAATTGATTTTTCGGACTGTACCAAAAATGATTCAAAATGTCAATTGGATCGTGCCTCATGTTGAATAACCACTTTTTAAACCCTCACAGTGACCAAAATTGCCATTTTTACAGAGTTTTGCTTACTCAAAAGCTTCCATTTTGACCCGTTCCAGGCACAGAAATGACTTTAAACACACGTATTCTAGTTGACAAAGTCATAATTCACATCCAACAGTCATTTAGAGTCAAAAGATTAAATGTTGAAATTTCATCCATATTGACCATTTTGGGATCGTTCGACAGGTCCGGAGTCATCGTTTTTCATCCGAAAATTGATTTTTCGGACTGTACCAAAAATTATTCAAAATGTCAATTGGATCGTGCCTCGTGTTGAATAACCACTTTTTAAACCCTCACAGTGACCAAAATTGCCATTTTTACAGAGTTTTGCTATCTCAAAAGCTTCCATTTTGACCCGTTTCAGGCACAGAAATGACTTTAAACACACTTATTTTAGTTGACAAAGTCATAATTCACATCCAACAGTCATTTAGAGTCAAAAGATTAAATGTTGAAATTTCATCATCATAGACCATTTTGGGATCGTTCGACAGGTCCGGAGTCATCGTTTTTCATCCAAAAATTGATTTTTTGGACTGTACCAAAAATGATTCAAAATGTCAATTGGATCGTGCCTCATGTTGAATAACCACTTTTTAAACCCTCACAGTGACCAAAATTGCCATTTTTACAGAGTTTTGCTTACTCAAAAGCTTCCATTTTGACCCGTTCCAGGCACAGAAATGACTTTAAACACACTTATTCTAGTTGACAAAGTCATAATTCACATCCAACAGTCATTTAGAGTCAAAAGATTAAATGTTGAAATTTCATCATCATAGACCATTTTGGGATCGTTCGACAGGTCCGGAGTCATTGTTTTTCATCCAAAAATTGATTTTTTGGACTGTACCAAAAATGATTCAAAATGTCAATTGGATCGTGCCTCATGTTGAATAACCACTTTTTAAACCCTCACAGTGACCAAAATTGCCATTTTTACAGAGTTTTGCTTACTCAAAAGCTTCCATTTTGACCCGTTTCAGGCACAGAAATGACTTTAAACACACTTATTTTAGTTGACAAAGTCATAATTCACATCCAACAGTCATTTAGAGTCAAAAGATTAAATGTTGAAATTTCATCCATATTGACCATTTTGGGATCGTTCGACAGGTCCGGAGTCATCGTTTTTCATCAGAAAATTGATTTTTCGGACTGTACCAAAAATGATTCAAAATGTCAATTGGATCGTGCCTCATGTTGAATAACCACTTTTTAAACCCTCACAGTGACCAAAATTGCCATTTTTACAGAGTTTTGCTATCTCAAAAGCTTACATTTTGACCCATTCCAGGCACAGAAATGACTTTAAACACACTTATTCTAGTTGGCAAAGTCATAATTCACATCCAACAGTCATTTAGAGTCAAAAGATTAAATGTTGAAATTTCATCCATATTGACCATTTTGGGATCGTTCGACAGATCCGGAGTCATCGTTTTTCATCCGAAAATTGATTTTTCGGACTGTACCAAAAATGATTCAAAATGTCAATTGGATCGTGCCTCATGTTGAATAACCACTTTTTAAACCCTCACAGTGACCAAAATTGCCATTTTTACAGAGTTTTGCTTACTCAAAAGCTTCCATTTTGACCCGTTTCAGGCACAGAAATGACTTTAAACACACTTATTTTAGTTGACAAAGTCATAATTCACATCCAACAGTCATTTAGAGTCAAAAGATTAAATGTTGAAATTTCATCATCATGGACCATTTTGGGATCGTTCGACAGGTCCGGAGTCATCGTTTTTCATCCGAAAATTGAATTTTTGGACTGTACCAAAAATGATTCAAAATGTCAATTGGATCATGCCTCATGTTTAATAACCACTTTTTAAACCCTCACAGTGACCAAAATTGCCATTTTTACAGAGTTTTGCTTACTCAAAAGCTTCCATTTTGACCCGTTCCAGGCACAGAAATGACTTTAAACACCCTTATTCTAGTTGACAAAGTCAAAATTCACATCCAACAGTCATTTAGAGTCAAAAGATTAAATGTTGAAATTTCATCCATATTGACCATTTTGGGATCGTTCGACAGGTCCGGAGTCATCGTTTTTCATCCGAAAATTGATTTTTCGGACTGTACCAAAAATGATTCAAAATGTCAATTGGATCGTGCCTCATGTTGAATAACCACTTTTTAAACCCTCACAGTGACCAAAATTGCCATTTTTACAGAGTTTTGCTTACTCAAAAGCTTCCATTTTGACCCGTTCCAGGCACAGAAATGACTTTAAACACACTTATTCTAGTTGACAAAGTCATAATTCACATCCAACAGTCATTTAGAGTCAAAAGATTAAATGTTGAAATTTCATCCATATTGACCATTTTGGGATCGTTCGACAGGTCCGGAGTCATCGTTTTTCATCCGAAAATTGATTTTTCGGACTGTACCAAAAATTATTCAAAATGTCAATTGGATCGTGCCTCGTGTTGAATAACCACTTTTTAAACCCTCACAGTGACCAAAATTGCCATTTTTACAGAGTTTTGCTATCTCAAAAGCTTCCATTTTGACCCGTTTCAGGCACAGAAATGACTTTAAACACACTTATTTTAGTTGACAAAGTCATAATTCACATCCAACAGTCATTTAGAGTCAAAAGATTAAATGTTGAAATTTCATCATCATAGACCATTTTGGGATCGTTCGACAGGTCCGGAGTCATCGTTTTTCATCCAAAAATTGATTTTTTGGACTGTACCAAAAATGATTCAAAATGTCAATTGGATCGTGCCTCATGTTGAATAACCACTTTTTAAACCCTCACAGTGACCAAAATTGCCATTTTTACAGAGTTTTGCTTACTCAAAAGCTTCCATTTTGACCCGTTTCAGGCACAGAAATGACTTTAAACACACTTATTTTAGTTGACAAAGTCATAATTCACATCCAACAGTCATTTAGAGTCAAAAGATTAAATGTTGAAATTTCATCCATATTGACCATTTTGGGATCGTTCGACAGGTCCGGAGTCATCGTTTTTCATCCGAAAATTGATTTTTTGGACTGTACCAAAAATGATTCAAAATGTCAATTGGATCGTGCCTCATGTTGAATAACCACTTTTTAAACCCTCACAGTGACCAAAATTGCCATTTTTACAGAGTTTTGCTATCTCAAAAGCTTCCATTTTGACCCGTTTCAGGCACAGAAATGACTTTAAACACACTTATTCTAGTTGACAAAGTCATAATTCACATCCAACAGTGATTTAGAGTCAAAAGATTAAATGTTAAAATGTCATCATTATAGACCATTTTGGGATCGTTCGACAGGTCCGGAGTCATTGTTTTTCATCCGAAAATTGATTTTTTGGACTGTACCAAAAATGATTCAAAATGTCAATTGGATCGTGCCTCATGTTGAATAACCACTTTTTAAACCCTCACAGTGACCAAAATTGCCATTTTTACAGAGTTTTGCTTACTCAAAAGCTTCCATTTTGACCCGTTCCAGGCACAGAAATGACTTTAAACACACTTATTCTAGTTGACAAAGTCATAATTCACATCCAACAGTCATTTAGAGTCAAAAGATTAAATGTTGAAATTTCATCCATATTAACCATTTTGGGATCGTTCGACAGGTCCGGAGTCATCGTTTTTCATCCGAAAATTGATTTTTCGGACTGTACCAAAAATGATTCAAAATGTCAATTGGATCGTGCCTCGTGTTGAATAACCACTTTTTAAACCCTCACAGTGACCAAATTGCCATTTTTACAGAGTTTTGCTATCTCAAAAGCTTCCATTTTGACCCGTTTCAGGCACAAAAATGACTTTAAACACACTTATTTTAGTTGACAAAGTCATAATTCACATCCAACAGTCATTTAGAGTCAAAAGATTAAATGTTGAAATTTCATCATCATAGACCATTTTGGGATCGTTCGACAGGTCCGGAGTCATCGTTTTTAATCCAAAAATTGATTTTTTGGACTGTACCAAAAATGATTCAAAATGTCAATTGGATCGTGCCTCATGTTGAATAACCACTTTTTAAACCCTCACAGTGACCAAAATTGCCATTTTTACAGAGTTTTGCTTACTCAAAAGCTTCCATTTTGACCCGTTTCAGGCACAGAAATGACTTTAAACACACTTATTTTAGTTGACAAAGTCATAATTCACATCCAACAGTCATTTAGAGTCAAAAGATTAAATGTTGAAATTTCATCATCATAGACCATTTTGGGATCGTTCGACAGGTCCGGAGTCATCGTTTTTCATCCAAAAATTGATTTTTTGGACTGTACCAAAAATGATTCAAAATGTCAATTGGATCGTGCCTCACGTTGAATAACCACTTTTTAAACCCTCACAGTGACCAAAATTGCCATTTTTACAGAGTTTTGCTTACTCAAAAGCTTCCATTTTGACCCGTTCCAGGCACAGAAATGACTTTAAACACACTTATTCTAGTTGACAAAGTCATAATTCACATCCAACAGTCATTTAGAGTCAAAAGATTAAATGTTGAAATTTCATCATCATAGACCATTTTGGGATCGTTCGACAGGTCCGGAGTCATTGTTTTTCATCCAAAAATTGATTTTTTGGACTGTACCAAAAATGATTCAAAATGTCAATTGGATCGTGCCTCATGTTGAATAACCACTTTTTAAACCCTCACAGTGACCAAAATTGCCATTTTTACAGAGTTTTGCTTACTCAAAAGCTTCAATTTTGACCCGTTTCAGGCACAGAAATGACTTTAAACACACTTATTTTAGTTGACAAAGTCATAATTCACATCCAACAGTCATTTAGAGTCAAAAGATTAAATGTTGAAATTTCATCCATATTGACCATTTTGGGATCGTTCGACAGGTCCGGAGTCATCGTTTTTCATCCGAAAATTGATTTTTCGGACAGTACCAAAAATGATTCAAAATGTCAATTGGATCGTGCCTCATGTTGAATAACCACTTTTTAAACCCTCACAGTGACCAAAATTGCCATTTTTACAGAGTTTTGCTATCTCAAAAGCTTACATTTTGACCCATTCCAGGCACAGAAATGACTTTAAACACACTTATTCTAGTTGGCAAAGTCATAATTCACATCCAACAGTCATTTAGAGTCAAAAGATTAAATGTTGAAATTTCATCCATATTGACCATTTTGGGATCGTTCGACAGGTCCGGAGTCATCGTTTTTCATCCGAAAATTGATTTTTCGGACTGTACCAAAAATGATTCAAAATGTCAATTGGATCGTGCCTCATGTTGAATAACCACTTTTTAAACCCTCACAGTGACCAAAATTGCCATTTTTACAGAGTTTTGCTTACTCAAAAGCTTCCATTTTGACCCGTTTCAGGCACAGAAATGACTTTAAACACACTTATTTTAGTTGACAAAGTCATAATTCACATCCAACAGTCATTTAGAGTCAAAAGATTAAATGTTGAAATTTCATCATCATGGACCATTTTGGGATCGTTCGACAGGTCCGGAGTCATCGTTTTTCATCCGAAAATTGAATTTTTGGACTGTACCAAAAATGATTCAAAATGTCAATTGGATCATGCCTCATGTTTGATAACCACTTTTTAAACCCTCACAGTGACCAAAATTGCCATTTTTACAGAGTTTTGCTTACTCAAAAGCTTCCATTTTGACCCGTTCCAGGCACAGAAATGACTTTAAACACCCTTATTCTAGTTGACAAAGTCAAAATTCACATCCAACAGTCATTTAGAGTCAAAAGATTAAATGTTGAAATTTCATCCATATTGACCATTTTGGGATCGTTCGACAGGTCCGGAGTCATCGTTTTTCATCCGAAAATTGATTTTTCGGACTGTACCAAAAATGATTCAAAATGTCAATTGGATCGTGCCTCATGTTGAATAACCACTTTTTAAACCCTCACAGTGACCAAAATTGCCATTTTTACAGAGTTTTGCTTACTCAAAAGCTTCCATTTTGACCCGTTCCAGGCACAGAAATGACTTTAAACACACGTATTCTAGTTGACAAAGTCATAATTCACATCCAACAGTCATTTAGAGTCAAAAGATTAAATGTTGAAATTTCATCCATATTGACCATTTTGGGATCGTTCGACAGGTCCGGAGTCATCGTTTTTCATCCGAAAATTGATTTTTCGGACTGTACCAAAAATTATTCAAAATGTCAATTGGATCGTGCCTCGTGTTGAATAACCACTTTTTAAACCCTCACAGTGACCAAAATTGCCATTTTTACAGAGTTTTGCTATCTCAAAAGCTTCCATTTTGACCCGTTTCAGGCACAGAAATGACTTTAAACACACTTATTTTAGTTGACAAAGTCATAATTCACATCCAACAGTCATTTAGAGTCAAAAGATTAAATGTTGAAATTTCATCATCATAGACCATTTTTGGATCGTTCGACAGGTCCGGAGTCATCGTTTTTCATCCAAAAATTGATTTTTTGGACTGTACCAAAAATGATTCAAAATGTCAATTGGATCGTGCCTCATGTTGAATAACCACTTTTTAAACCCTCACAGTGACCAAAATTGCCATTTTTACAGAGTTTTGCTTACTCAAAAGCTTCCATTTTGACCCGTTTCAGGCACAGAAATGACTTTAAACACACTTATTTTAGTTGACAAAGTCATAATTCACATCCAACAGTCATTTAGAGTCAAAAGATTAAATGTTGAAATTTCATCCATATTGACCATTTTGGGATCGTTCGACAGGTCCGGAGTCATCGTTTTTCATCCGAAAATTGATTTTTTGGACTGTACCAAAAATGATTCAAAATGTCAATTGGATCATGCCTCATGTTGAATAACCACTTTTTAAACCCTCACAGTGACCAAAATTGCCATTTTTACAGAGTTTTGCTATCTCAAAAGCTTCCATTTTGACCCGTTTCAGGCACAGAAATGACTTTAAACACACTTATTCTAGTTGACAAAGTCATAATTCACATCCAACAGTGATTTAGAGTCAAAAGATTAAATGTTAAAATGTCATCATTATAGACCATTTTGGGATCGTTCGACAGGTCCGGAGTCATCGTTTTTTATCCGAAAATTGATTTTTTGGACTGTACCAAAAATGATTCAAAATGTCAATTGGATCGTGCCTCATGTTGAATAACCACTTTTTAAACCCTCACAGTGACCAAAATTGCCATTTTTACAGAGTTTTGCTTACTCAAAAGCTTCCATTTTGACCCGTTCCAGGCACAGAAATGACTTTAAACACACTTATTCTAGTTGACAAAGTCATAATTCACATCCAACAGTCATTTAGAGTCAAAAGATTAAATGTTGAAATTTCATCCATATTAACCATTTTGGGATCGTTCGACAGGTCCGGAGTCATCGTTTTTCATCCGAAAATTGATTTTTCGGACTGTTCCAAAAATGATTCAAAATGTCAATTGGATCGTGCCTCATGTTGAATAACCACTTTTTAAACCCTCACAGTGACCAAAATTGCCATTTTTACAGAGTTTTGCTTACTCAAAAGCTTCCATTTTGACCCGTTTCAGGCACAGAAATGACTTTAAACACACTTATTTTAGTTGACAAAGTCATAATTCACATCCAACAGTCATTTAGAGTCAAAAGATTAAATGTTGAAATTTCATCCATATTGACCATTTTGGGATCGTTCGACAGGTCCGGAGTCACCGTTTTTCATCCGAAAATTGATTTTTCGGACTGTACCAAAAATGATTCAAAATGTCAATTGGATCGTGCCTCGTGTTGAATAACCACTTTTTAAACCCTCACAGTGACCAAAATTGCCATTTTTACAGAGTTTTGCTATCTCAAAAGCTTCCATTTTGACCCGTTTCAGGCACAGAAATGACTTTAAACACACTTATTTTAGTTGACAAAGTCATAATTCACATCCAACAGTCATTTAGAGTCAAAAGATTAAATGTTGAAATTTCATCATCATAGACCATTTTGGGATCGTTCGACAGGTCCGGAGTCATCGTTTTTCATCCAAAAATTGATTTTTTGGACTGTACCAAAAATGATTCAAAATGTCAATTGGATCGTGCCTCATGTTGAATAACCACTTTTTAAACCCTCACAGTGACCAAAATTGCCATTTTTACAGAGTTTTGCTTACTCAAAAGCTTCCATTTTGACCCGTTTCAGGCACAGAAATGACTTTAAACACACTTATTTTAGTTGACAAAGTCATAATTCACATCCAACAGTCATTTAGAGTCAAAAGATTAAATGTTGAAATTTCATCCATATTGACCATTTTGGGATCGTTCGACAGGTCCGGAGTCATCGTTTTTCATCCAAAAATTGATTTTTTGGACTGTACCAAAAATGATTCAAAATGTCAATTGGATCGTGCCTCATGTTGAATAACCACTTTTTAAACCCTCACAGTGACCAAAATTGCCATTTTTACAGAGTTTTGCTATCTCAAAAGCTTCCATTTTGACCCGTTTCAGGCACAGAAATGACTTTAAACACACTTATTCTAGTTGACAAAGTCATAATTCACATCCAACAGTGATTTAGAGTCAAAAGATTAAATGTTAAAATGTCATCATTATAGACCATTTTGGGATCGTTCGACAGGTCCGGAGTCATCGTTTTTCATCCGAAAATTGATTTTTTGGACTGTACCAAAAATGATTCAAAATGTCAATTGGATCGTGCCTCATGTTGAATAACCACTTTTTAAACCCTCACAGTGACCAAAATTGCCATTTTTACAGAGTTTTGCTTACTCAAAAGCTTCCATTTTGACCCGTTCCAGGCACAGAAATGACTTTAAACACACTTATTCTAGTTGACAAAGTCATAATTCACATCCAACAGTCATTTAGAGTCAAAAGATTTAATGTTGAAATTTCATCCATATTGACCATTTTGGGATCGTTCGACAGGTCCGGAGTCATCGTTTTTCATCCGAAAATTGATTTTTTGGACTGTACCAAAAATGATTCAAAATGTCAATTGGATCGTGCCTCATGTTGAATAACCACTTTTTAAACCCTCACAGTGACCAAAATTGCCATTTTTACAGAGTTTTGCTTACTCAAAAGCTTCCATTTTGACCTGTTTCAGGCACAGAAATGACTTTAAACACACTTATTTTAGTTGACAAAGTCATAATTCACATCCAACAGTCATTTAGAGTCAAAAGATTAAATGTTGAAATTTCATCCATATTGACCATTTTGGGATCGTTCGACAGGTCCGGAGTCATCGTTTTTCATCCGAAAATTGATTTTTCGGACTGTACCAAAAATGATTCAAAATGTCAATTGGATCGTGCCTCATGTTGAATAACCACTTTTTAAACCCTCACAGTGACCAAAATTGCCATTTTTACAGAGTTTTGCTTACTCAAAAGCTTCCATTTTGACCCGTTCCAGGCACAGAAATGACTTTAAACACACTTATTCTAGTTGACAAAGTCATAATTCACATCCAACAGTCATTTAGAGTCAAAAGATTAAATGTTGAAATTTCATCCATATTGACCATTTTGGGATCGTTCGACAGGTCCGGAGTCATCGTTTTTCATCCGAAAATTGATTTTTTGGACTGTACCAAAAATGATTCAAAATGTCAATTGGATCATGCCTCATGTTGAATAACCACTTTTTAACCACATGGCTGCTAGGCGTTTTCCCGTCCTGCGCTAAAAAAACATAAAGTCCATAAATCATGACGAGCTGGCCTTGTCATCCGCGCACGGCAGGTAAGCGCCATGACGAGCCCAGCTCGTCATTAGCTTCGAAGGGGTTAAACCCTCACAGTGACCAAAATTGCCATTTTTACAGAGTTTTGCTATCTCAAAAGCTTCCATTTTGACCCGTTCCAGGCACAGAAATGACTTTAAACACACTTATTCTAGTTGACAAAGTCATAATTCACATCCAACAGTCATTTAGAGTCAAAAGATTAAATGTTGAAATTTCATCCATATTGACCATTTTGGGATCGTTCGACAGGTCCGGAGTCATCGTTTTTCATCCGAAAATTGATTTTTTGGACTGTACCAAAAATGATTCAAAATGTCAATTGGATCGTGCCTCATATTGAATAACCACTTTTTAAACCCTCACAGTGACCAAAATTGCCATTTTTAAGGAGTTTTGCTTACTCAAAAGCTTCCATTTTGACCCGTTTCAGGCACAGAAATTACTTTAAACACACTTATTTTAGTTGACAAAGTCATAATTCACATCCAACAGTCATTTAGAGTCAAAAGATTAAATGTTGAAATTTCATCCATATTGACCATTTTGGGATCGTTCGACAGGTCCGGAGTCATCGTTTTTCATCCGAAAATTGATTTTTCGGACTGTACCAAAAATGATTCAAAATGTCAATTGGATCGTGCCTCATGTTGAATAACCACTTTTTAAACCCTCACAGTGACCAAAATTGCCATTTTTACAGAGTTTTGCTTACTCAAAAGCTTCCATTTTGACCCGTTCCAGGCACAGAAATGACTTTAAACACACTTATTCTAGTTGACAAAGTCATAATTCACATCCAACAGTCATTTAGAGTCAAAAGATTAAATGTTGAAATTTCATCATCATAGACCATTTTGGGATCGTTCGACAGGTCCGGAGTCATTGTTTTTCATCCAAAAATTGATTTTTTGGACTGTACCAAAAATGATTCAAAATGTCAATTGGATCGTGCCTCATGTTGAATAACCACTTTTTAAACCCTCACAGTGACCAAAATTGCCATTTTTACAGAGTTTTGCTTACTCAAAAGCTTCAATTTTGACCCGTTTCAGGCACAGAAATGACTTTAAACACACTTATTTTAGTTGACAAAGTCATAATTCACATCCAACAGTCATTTAGAGTCAAAAGATTAAATGTTGAAATTTCATCCATATTGACCATTTTGGGATCGTTCGACAGGTCCGGAGTCATCGTTTTTCATCCGAAAATTGATTTTTCGGACTGTACCAAAAATGATTCAAAATGTCAATTGGATCGTGCCTCATGTTGAATAACCACTTTTTAAACCCTCACAGTGACCAAAATTGCCATTTTTACAGAGTTTTGCTATCTCAAAAGCTTACATTTTGACCCATTCCAGGCACAGAAATGACTTTAAACACACTTATTCTAGTTGGCAAAGTCATAATTCACATCCAACAGTCATTTAGAGTCAAAAGATTAAATGTTGAAATTTCATCCATATTGACCATTTTGGGATCGTTCGACAGGTCCGGAGTCATCGTTTTTCATCCGAAAATTGATTTTTCCGACTGTACCAAAAATGATTCAAAATGTCAATTGGATCGTGCCTCATGTTGAATAACCACTTTTTAAACCCTCACAGTGACCAAAATTGCCATTTTTACAGAGTTTTGCTTACTCAAAAGCTTCCATTTTGACCCGTTTCAGGCACAGAAATGACTTTAAACACACTTATTTTAGTTGACAAAGTCATAATTCACATCCAACAGTCATTTAGAGTCAAAAGATTAAATGTTGAAATTTCATCATCATGGACCATTTTGGGATCGTTCGACAGGTCCGAAGTCATCGTTTTTCATCCGAAAATTGAATTTTTGGACTGTACCAAAAATGATTCAAAATGTCAATTGGATCATGCCTCATGTTTAATAACCACTTTTTAAACCCTCACAGTGACCAAAATTGCCATTTTTACAGAGTTTTGCTTACTCAAAAGCTTCCATTTTGACCCGTTCCAGGCACAGAAATGACTTTAAACACCCTTATTCTAGTTGACAAAGTCAAAATTCACATCCAACAGTCATTTAGAGTCAAAAGATTAAATGTTGAAATTTCATCCATATTGACCATTTTGGGATCGTTCGACAGGTCCGGAGTCATCGTTTTTCATCCGAAAATTGATTTTTCGGACTGTACCAAAAATGATTCAAAATGTCAATTGGATCGTGCCTCATGTTGAATAACCACTTTTTAAACCCTCACAGTGACCAAAATTGCCATTTTTACAGAGTTTTGCTTACTCAAAAGCTTCCATTTTGACCCGTTCCAGGCACAGAAATGACTTTAAACACACTTATTCTAGTTGACAAAGTCATAATTCACATCCAACAGTCATTTAGAGTCAAAAGATTAAATGTTGAAATTTCATCCATATTGACCATTTTGGGATCGTTCGACAGGTCCGGAGTCATCGTTTTTCATTCGAAAATTGATTTTTCGGACTGTACCAAAAATTATTCAAAATGTCAATTGGATCGTGCCTCGTGTTGAATAACCACTTTTTAAACCCTCACAGTGACCAAAATTGCCATTTTTACAGAGTTTTGCTATCTCAAAAGCTTCCATTTTGACCCGTTTCAGGCACAGAAATGACTTTAAACACACTTATTTTAGTTGACAAAGTCATAATTCACATCCAACAGTCATTTAGAGTCAAAAGATTAAATGTTGAAATTTCATCATCATAGACCATTTTGGGATCGTTCGACAGGTCCGGAGTCATCGTTTTTCATCCAAAAATTGATTTTTTGGACTGTACCAAAAATGATTCAAAATGTCAATTGGATCGTGCCTCATGTTGAATAACCACTTTTTAAACCCTCACAGTGACCAAAATTGCCATTTTTACAGAGTTTTGCTTACTCAAAAGCTTCCATTTTGACCCGTTCCAGGCACAGAAATGACTTTAAACACACTTATTCTAGTTGACAAAGTCATAATTCACATCCAACAGTCATTTAGAGTCAAAAGATTAAATGTTGAAATTTCATCATCATAGACCATTTTGGGATCGTTCGACAGGTCCGGAGTCATTGTTTTTCATCCAAAAATTGATTTTTTGGACTGTACCAAAAATGATTCAAAATGTCAATTGGATCGTGCCTCATGTTGAATAACCACTTTTTAAACCCTCACAGTGACCAAAATTGCCATTTTTACAGAGTTTTGCTATCTCAAAAGCTTACATTTTGACCCATTCCAGGCACAGAAATGACTTTAAACACACTTATTCTAGTTGGCAAAGTCATAATTCACATCCAACAGTCATTTAGAGTCAAAAGATTAAATGTTGAAATTTCATCCATATTGACCATTTTGGGATCGTTCGACAGATCCGGAGTCATCGTTTTTCATCCGAAAATTGATTTTTCGGACTGTACCAAAAATGATTCAAAATGTCAATTGGATCGTGCCTCATGTTGAATAACCACTTTTTAAACCCTCACAGTGACCAAAATTGCCATTTTTACAGAGTTTTGCTTACTCAAAAGCTTCCATTTTGACCCGTTCCAGGCACAGAAATGACTTTAAACACCCTTATTCTAGTTGACAAAGTCAAAATTCACATCCAACAGTCATTTAGAGTCAAAAGATTAAATGTTGAAATTTCATCCATATTGACCATTTTGGGATCGTTCGACAGGTCCGGAGTCATCGTTTTTCATCCGAAAATTGATTTTTCGGACTGTACCAAAAATGATTCAAAATGTCAATTGGATCGTGCCTCATGTTGAATAACCACTTTTTAAACCCTCACAGTGACCAAAATTGCCATTTTTACAGAGTTTTGCTTACTCAAAAGCTTCCATTTTGACCCGTTCCAGGCACAGAAATGACTTTAAACACACTTATTCTAGTTGACAAAGTCATAATTCACATCCAACAGTCATTTAGAGTCAAAAGATTAAATGTTGAAATTTCATCCATATTGACCATTTTGGGATCGTTCGACAGGTCCGGAGTCATCGTTTTTCATCCGAAAATTGATTTTTCGGACTGTACCAAAAATTATTCAAAATGTCAATTGGATCGTGCCTCGTGTTGAATAACCACTTTTTAAACCCTCACAGTGACCAAAATTGCCATTTTTACAGAGTTTTGCTATCTCAAAAGCTTCCATTTTGACCCGTTTCAGGCACAGAAATGACTTTAAACACACTTATTTTAGTTGACAAAGTCATAATTCACATCCAACAGTCATTTAGAGTCAAAAGATTAAATGTTGAAATTTCATCATCATAGACCATTTTGGGATCGTTCGACAGGTCCGGAGTCATCGTTTTTCATCCAAAAATTGATTTTTTGGACTGTACCAAAAATGATTCAAAATGTCAATTGGATCGTGCCTCATGTTGAATAACCACTTTTTAAACCCTCACAGTGACCAAAATTGCCATTTTTACAGAGTTTTGCTTACTCAAAAGCTTCCATTTTGACCCGTTTCAGGCACAGAAATGACTTTAAACACACTTATTTTAGTTGACAAAGTCATAATTCACATCCAACAGTCATTTAGAGTCAAAAGATTAAATGTTGAAATTTCATCCATATTGACCATTTTGGGATCGTTCGACAGGTCCGGAGTCATCGTTTTTCATCCGAAAATTGATTTTTTGGACTGTACCAAAAATGATTCAAAATGTCAATTGGATCGTGCCTCATGTTGAATAACCACTTTTTAAACCCTCACAGTGACCAAAATTGCCATTTTTACAGAGTTTTGCTATCTCAAAAGCTTCCATTTTGACCCGTTTCAGGCACAGAAATGACTTTAAACACACTTATTCTAGTTGACAAAGTCATAATTCACATCCAACAGTGATTTAGAGTCAAAAGATTAAATGTTAAAATGTCATCATTATAGACCATTTTGGGATCGTTCGACAGGTCCGGAGTCATCGTTTTTCATCCGAAAATTGATTTTTTGGACTGTACCAAAAATGATTCAAAATGTCAATTGGATCGTGCCTCATGTTGAATAACCACTTTTTAAACCCTCACAGTGACCAAAATTGCCATTTTTACAGAGTTTTGCTTACTCAAAAGCTTCCATTTTGACCCGTTCCAGGCACAGAAATGACTTTAAACACACTTATTCTAGTTGACAAAGTCATAATTCACATCCAACAGTCATTTAGAGTCAAAAGATTAAATGTTGAAATTTCATCCATATTAACCATTTTGGGATCGTTCGACAGGTCCGGAGTCATCGTTTTTCATCCGAAAATTGATTTTTCGGACTGTACCAAAAATGATTCAAAATGTCAATTGGATCGTGCCTCGTGTTGAATAACCACTTTTTAAACCCTCACAGTGACCAAATTGCCATTTTTACAGAGTTTTGCTATCTCAAAAGCTTCCATTTTGACCCGTTTCAGGCACAGAAATGACTTTAAACACACTTATTTTAGTTGACAAAGTCATAATTCACATCCAACAGTCATTTAGAGTCAAAAGATTAAATGTTGAAATTTCATCATCATAGACCATTTTGGGATCGTTCGACAGGTCCGGAGTCATCATTTTTAATCCAAAAATTGATTTTTTGGACTGTACCAAAAATGATTCAAAATGTCAATTGGATCGTGCCTCATGTTGAATAACCACTTTTTAAACCCTCACAGTGACCAAAATTGCCATTTTTACAGAGTTTTGCTTACTCAAAAGCTTCCATTTTGACCCGTTTCAGGCACAGAAATGACTTTAAACACACTTATTTTAGTTGACAAAGTCATAATTCACATCCAACAGTCATTTAGAGTCAAAAGATTAAATGTTGAAATTTCATCATCATAGACCATTTTGGGATCGTTCGACAGGTCCGGAGTCATCGTTTTTCATCCAAAAATTGATTTTTTGGACTGTACCAAAAATGATTCAAAATGTCAATTGGATCGTGCCTCATGTTGAATAACCACTTTTTAAACCCTCACAGTGACCAAAATTGCCATTTTTACAGAGTTTTGCTTACTCAAAAGCTTCCATTTTGACCCGTTCCAGGCACAGAAATGACTTTAAACACACTTATTCTAGTTGACCAAGTCATAATTCACATCCAACAGTCATTTAGAGTCAAAAGATTAAATGTTGAAATTTCATCATCATAGACCATTTTGGGATCGTTCGACAGGTCCGGAGTCATTGTTTTTCATCCAAAAATTGATTTTTTGGACTGTACCAAAAATGATTCAAAATGTCAATTGGATCGTGCCTCATGTTGAATAACCACTTTTTAAACCCTCACAGTGACCAAAATTGCCATTTTTACAGAGTTTTGCTTACTCAAAAGCTTCAATTTTGACCCGTTTCAGGCACAGAAATGACTTTAAACACACTTATTTTAGTTGACAAAGTCATAATTCACATCCAACAGTCATTTAGAGTCAAAAGATTAAATGTTGAAATTTCATCCATATTGACCATTTTGGGATCGTTCGACAGGTCCGGAGTCATCGTTTTTCATCCGAAAATTGATTTTTCGGACTGTACCAAAAATGATTCAAAATGTCAATTGGATCGTGCCTCATGTTGAATAACCACTTTTTAAACCCTCACAGTGACCAAAATTGCCATTTTTACAGAGTTTTGCTATCTCAAAAGCTTACATTTTGACCCATTCCAGGCACAGAAATGACTTTAAACACACTTATTCTAGTTGGCAAAGTCATAATTCACATCCAACAGTCATTTAGAGTCAAAAGATTAAATGTTGAAATTTCATCCATATTGACCATTTTGGGATCGTTCGACAGGTCCGGAGTCATCGTTTTTCATCCGAAAATTGATTTTTCGGACTGTACCAAAAATGATTCAAAATGTCAATTGGATCGTGCCTCATGTTGAATAACCACTTTTTAAACCCTCACAGTGACCAAAATTGCCATTTTTACAGAGTTTTGCTTACTCAAAAGCTTCCATTTTGACCCGTTTCAGGCACAGAAATGACTTTAAACACACTTATTTTAGTTGACAAAGTCATAATTCACATCCAACAGTCATTTAGAGTCAAAAGATTAAATGTTGAAATTTCATCATCATGGACCATTTTGGGATCGTTCGACAGGTCCGGAGTCATCGTTTTTCATCCGAAAATTGAATTTTTGGACTGTACCAAAAATGATTCAAAATGTCAATTGGATCATGCCTCATGTTTAATAACCACTTTTTAAACCCTCACAGTGACCAAAATTGCCATTTTTACAGAGTTTTGCTTACTCAAAAGCTTCCATTTTGACCCGTTCCAGGCACAGAAATGACTTTAAACACACTTATTCTTGTTGACAAAGTCATAATTCACATCCAACAGTCATTTAGAGTCAAAAGATTAAATGTTGAAATTTCATCATCATAGACCATTTTGGGATCGTTCGACAGGTCCGGAGTCATCGTTTTTCATCCGAAAATTGATTTTTTGGACTGTACCAAAAATGATTCAAAATGTCAATTGGATCATGCCTCATGTTGAATAACCACTTTTTAACCACATGGCTGCTAGGCGTTTTCCCGTCCTGCGCTAAAAAAACATAAAGTCCATAAATCATGACGAGCTGGCCTTGTCATCCGCGCACGGCAGGTAAGCGCCATGACGAGCCCAGCTCGTCATTAGCTTCGAAGGGGTTAAACCCTCACAGTGACCAAAATTGCCATTTTTACAGAGTTTTGCTATCTCAAAAGCTTCCATTTTGACCCGTTCCAGGCACAGAAATGACTTTAAACACACTTATTCTAGTTGACAAAGTCATAATTCACATCCAACAGTCATTTAGAGTCAAAAGATTAAATGTTGAAATTTCATCCATATTGACCATTTTGGGATCGTTCGACAGGTCCGGAGTCATCGTTTTTCATCCGAAAATTGATTTTTTGGACTGTACCAAAAATGATTCAAAATGTCAATTGGATCGTGCCTCATATTGAATAACCACTTTTTAAACCCTCACAGTGACCAAAATTGCCATTTTTAAGGAGTTTTGCTTACTCAAAAGCTTCCATTTTGACCCGTTTCAGGCACAGAAATTACTTTAAACACACTTATTTTAGTTGACAAAGTCATAATTCACATCCAACAGTCATTTAGAGTCAAAAGATTAAATGTTGAAATTTCATCCATATTGACCATTTTGGGATCGTTCGACAGGTCCGGAGTCATCGTTTTTCATCCGAAAATTGATTTTTCGGACTGTACCAAAAATGATTCAAAATGTCAATTGGATCGTGCCTCATGTTGAATAACCACTTTTTAAACCCTCACAGTGACCAAAATTGCCATTTTTACAGAGTTTTGCTTACTCAAAAGCTTCCATTTTGACCCGTTCCAGGCACAGAAATGACTTTAAACACACTTATTCTAGTTGACAAAGTCATAATTCACATCCAACAGTCATTTAGAGTCAAAAGATTAAATGTTGAAATTTCATCATCATAGACCATTTTGGGATCGTTCGACAGGTCCGGAGTCATTGTTTTTCATCCAAAAATTGATTTTTTGGACTGTACCAAAAATGATTCAAAATGTCAATTGGATCGTGCCTCATGTTGAATAACCACTTTTTAAACCCTCACAGTGACCAAAATTGCCATTTTTACAGAGTTTTGCTTACTCAAAAGCTTCAATTTTGACCCGTTTCAGGCACAGAAATGACTTTAAACACACTTATTTTAGTTGACAAAGTCATAATTCACATCCAACAGTCATTTAGAGTCAAAAGATTAAATGTTGAAATTTCATCCATATTGACCATTTTGGGATCGTTCGACAGGTCCGGAGTCATCGTTTTTCATCCGAAAATTGATTTTTCGGACTGTACCAAAAATGATTCAAAATGTCAATTGGATCGTGCCTCATGTTGAATAACCACTTTTTAAACCCTCACAGTGACCAAAATTGCCATTTTTACAGAGTTTTGCTATCTCAAAAGCTTACATTTTGACCCATTCCAGGCACAGAAATGACTTTAAACACACTTATTCTAGTTGGCAAAGTCATAATTCACATCCAACAGTCATTTAGAGTCAAAAGATTAAATGTTGAAATTTCATCCATATTGACCATTTTGGGATCGTTCGACAGGTCCGGAGTCATCGTTTTTCATCCGAAAATTGATTTTTCGGACTGTACCAAAAATGATTCAAAATGTCAATTGGATCGTGCCTCATGTTGAATAACCACTTTTTAAACCCTCACAGTGACCAAAATTGCCATTTTTACAGAGTTTTGCTTACTCAAAAGCTTCCATTTTGACCCGTTTCAGGCACAGAAATGACTTTAAACACACTTATTTTAGTTGACAAAGTCATAATTCACATCCAACAGTCATTTAGAGTCAAAAGATTAAATGTTGAAATTTCATCATCATGGACCATTTTGGGATCGTTCGACAGGTCCGGAGTCATCGTTTTTCATCCGAAAATTGAATTTTTGGACTGTACCAAAAATGATTCAAAATGTCAATTGGATCATGTCTCATGTTTAATAACCACTTTTTAAACCCTCACAGTGACCAAAATTGCCATTTTTACAGAGTTTTGCTTACTCAAAAGCTTCCATTTTGACCCGTTCCAGGCACAGAAATGACTTTAAACACACTTATTTTAGTTGACAAAGTCATAATTCACATCCAACAGTCATTTAGAGTCAAAAGATTAAATGTTGAAATTTCATCATCATAGACCATTTTGGGATCGTTCGACAGGTCCGGAGTCATCGTTTTTCATCCAAAAATTGATTTTTTGGACTGTACCAAAAATGATTCAAAATGTCAATTGGATCGTGCCTCATGTTGAATAACCACTTTTTAAACCCTCACAGTGACCAAAATTGCCATTTTTACAGAGTTTTGCTTACTCAAAAGCTTCCATTTTGACCCGTTCCAGGCACAGAAATGACTTTAAACACACTTATTCTAGTTGACAAAGTCATAATTCACATCCAACAGTCATTTAGAGTCAAAAGATTAAATGTTGAAATTTCATCATCATAGACCATTTTGGGATCGTTCGACAGGTCCGGAGTCATTGTTTTTCATCCAAAAATTGATTTTTTGGACTGTACCAAAAATGATTCAAAATGTCAATTGGATCGTGCCTCATGTTGAATAACCACTTTTTAAACCCTCACAGTGACCAAAATTGCCATTTTTACAGAGTTTTGCTTACTCAAAAGCTTCCATTTTGACCCGTTTCAGGCACAGAAATGACTTTAAACACACTTATTTTAGTTGACAAAGTCATAATTCACATCCAACAGTCATTTAGAGTCAAAAGATTAAATGTTGAAATTTCATCCATATTGACCATTTTGGGATCGTTCGACAGGTCCGGAGTCATCGTTTTTCATCCGAAAATTGATTTTTCGGACTGTACCAAAAATGATTCAAAATGTCAATTGGATCGTGCCTCATGTTGAATAACCACTTTTTAAACCCTCACAGTGACCAAAATTGCCATTTTTACAGAGTTTTGCTATCTCAAAAGCTTACATTTTGACCCATTCCAGGCACAGAAATGACTTTAAACACACTTATTCTAGTTGGCAAAGTCATAATTCACATCCAACAGTCATTTAGAGTCAAAAGATTAAATGTTGAAATTTCATCCATATTGACCATTTTGGGATCGTTCGACAGATCCGGAGTCATCGTTTTTCATCCGAAAATTGATTTTTCGGACTGTACCAAAAATGATTCAAAATGTCAATTGGATCGTGCCTCATGTTGAATAACCACTTTTTAAACCCTCACAGTGACCAAAATTGCCATTTTTACAGAGTTTTGCTTACTCAAAAGCTTCCATTTTGACCCGTTTCAGGCACAGAAATGACTTTAAACACACTTATTTTAGTTGACAAAGTCATAATTCACATCCAACAGTCATTTAGAGTCAAAAGATTAAATGTTGAAATTTCATCATCATGGACCATTTTGGGATCGTTCGAAAGGTCCGGAGTCATCGTTTTTCATCCGAAAATTGAATTTTTGGACTGTACCAAAAATGATTCAAAATGTCAATTGGATCATGCCTCATGTTTAATAACCACTTTTTAAACCCTCACAGTGACCAAAATTGCCATTTTTACAGAGTTTTGCTTACTCAAAAGCTTCCATTTTGACCCGTTCCAGGCACAGAAATGACTTTAAACACCCTTATTCTAGTTGACAAAGTCAAAATTCACATCCAACAGTCATTTAGAGTCAAAAGATTAAATGTTGAAATTTCATCCATATTGACCATTTTGGGATCGTTCGACAGGTCCGGAGTCATCGTTTTTCATCCGAAAATTGATTTTTCGGACTGTACCAAAAATGATTCAAAATGTCAATTGGATCGTGCCTCATGTTGAATAACCACTTTTTAAACCCTCACAGTGACCAAAATTGCCATTTTTACAGAGTTTTGCTTACTCAAAAGCTTCCATTTTGACCCGTTCCAGGCACAGAAATGACTTTAAACACACTTATTCTAGTTGACAAAGTCATAATTCACATCCAACAGTCATTTAGAGTCAAAAGATTAAATGTTGAAATTTCATCCATATTGACCATTTTGGGATCGTTCGACAGGTCCGGAGTCATCGTTTTTCATCCGAAAATTGATTTTTCGGACTGTACCAAAAATTATTCAAAATGTCAATTGGATCGTGCCTCGTGTTGAATAACCACTTTTTAAACCCTCACAGTGACCAAAATTGCCATTTTTACAGAGTTTTGCTATCTCAAAAGCTTCCATTTTGACCCGTTTCAGGCACAGAAATGACTTTAAACACACTTATTTTAGTTGACAAAGTCATAATTCACATCCAACAGTCATTTAGAGTCAAAAGATTAAATGTTGAAATTTCATCATCATAGACCATTTTGGGATCGTTCGACAGGTCCGGAGTCATCGTTTTTCATCCAAAAATTGATTTTTTGGACTGTACCAAAAATGATTCAAAATGTCAATTGGATCGTGCCTCATGTTGAATAACCACTTTTTAAACCCTCACAGTGACCAAAATTGCCATTTTTACAGAGTTTTGCTTACTCAAAAGCTTCCATTTTGACCCGTTTCAGGCACAGAAATGACTTTAAACACACTTATTTTAGTTGACAAAGTCATAATTCACATCCAACAGTCATTTAGAGTCAAAAGATTAAATGTTGAAATTTCATCCATATTGACCATTTTGGGATCGTTCGACAGGTCCGGAGTCATCGTTTTTCATCCGAAAATTGATTTTTTGGACTGTACCAAAAATGATTCAAAATGTCAATTGGATCGTGCCTCATGTTGAATAACCACTTTTTAAACCCTCACAGTGACCAAAATTGCCATTTTTACAGAGTTTTGCTATCTCAAAAGCTTCCATTTTGACCCGTTTCAGGCACAGAAATGACTTTAAACACACTTATTCTAGTTGACAAAGTCATAATTCACATCCAACAGTGATTTAGAGTCAAAAGATTAAATGTTAAAATGTCATCATTATAGACCATTTTGGGATCGTTCGACAGGTCCGGAGTCATCGTTTTTCATCCGAAAATTGATTTTTTGGACTGTACCAAAAATGATTCAAAATGTCAATTGGATCGTGCCTCATGTTGAATAACCACTTTTTAAACCCTCACAGTGACCAAAATTGCCATTTTTACAGAGTTTTGCTTACTCAAAAGCTTCCATTTTGACCCGTTCCAGGCACAGAAATGACTTTAAACACACTTATTCTAGTTGACAAAGTCATAATTCACATCCAACAGTCATTTAGAGTCAAAAGATTAAATGTTGAAATTTCATCCATATTAACCATTTTGGGATCGTTCGACAGGTCCGGAGTCATCGTTTTTCATCCGAAAATTGATTTTTCGGACTGTACCAAAAATGATTCAAAATGTCAATTGGATCGTGCCTCGTGTTGAATAACCACTTTTTAAACCCTCACAGTGACCAAATTGCCATTTTTACAGAGTTTTGCTATCTCAAAAGCTTCCATTTTGACCCGTTTCAGGCACAGAAATGACTTTAAACACACTTATTTTAGTTGACAAAGTCATAATTCACATCCAACAGTCATTTAGAGTCAAAAGATTAAATGTTGAAATTTCATCATCATAGACCATTTTGGGATCGTTCGACAGGTCCGGAGTCATCGTTTTTAATCCAAAAATTGATTTTTTGGACTGTACCAAAAATGATTCAAAATGTCAATTGGATCGTGCCTCATGTTGAATAACCACTTTTTAAACCCTCACAGTGACCAAAATTGCCATTTTTACAGAGTTTTGCTTACTCAAAAGCTTCCATTTTGACCCGTTTCAGGCACAGAAATGACTTTAAACACACTTATTTTAGTTGACAAAGTCATAATTCACATCCAACAGTCATTTAGAGTCAAAAGATTAAATGTTGAAATTTCATCATCATAGACCATTTTGGGATCGTTCGACAGGTCCGGAGTCATCGTTTTTCATCCAAAAATTGATTTTTTGGACTGTACCAAAAATGATTCAAAATGTCAACTGGATCGTGCCTCATGTTGAATAACCACTTTTTAAACCCTCACAGTGACCAAAATTGCCATTTTTACAGAGTTTTGCTTACTCAAAAGCTTCCATTTTGACCCGTTCCAGGCACAGAAATGACTTTAAACACACTTATTCTAGTTGACAAAGTCATAATTCACATCCAACAGTCATTTAGAGTCAAAAGATTAAATGTTGAAATTTCATCATCATAGACCATTTTGGGATCGTTCGACAGGTCCGGAGTCATTGTTTTTCATCCAAAAATGGATTTTTTGGACTGTACCAAAAATGATTCAAAATGTCAATTGGATCGTGCCTCATGTTGAATAACCACTTTTTAAACCCTCACAGTGACCAAAATTGCCATTTTTACAGAGTTTTGCTTACTCAAAAGCTTCAATTTTGACCCGTTTCAGGCACAGAAATGACTTTAAACACACTTATTTTAGTTGACAAAGTCATAATTCACATCCAACAGTCATTTAGAGTCAAAAGATTAAATGTTGAAATTTCATCCATATTGACCATTTTGGGATCGTTCGACAGGTCCGGAGTCATCGTTTTTCATCCGAAAATTGATTTTTCGGACTGTACCAAAAATGATTCAAAATGTCAATTGGATCGTGCCTCATGTTGAATAACCACTTTTTAAACCCTCACAGTGACCAAAATTGCCATTTTTACAGAGTTTTGCTATCTCAAAAGCTTCCATTTTGACCCGTTTCAGGCACAGAAATGACTTTAAACACACTTATTTTAGTTGACAAAGTCATAATTCACATCCAACAGTCATTTAGAGTCAAAAGATTAAATGTTGAAATTTCATCATCATAGACCATTTTGGGATCGTTCGACAGGTCCGGAGTCATCGTTTTTCATCCAAAAATTGATTTTTTGGACTGTACCAAAAATGATTCAAAATGTCAATTGGATCGTGCCTCATGTTGAATAACCACTTTTTAAACCCTCACAGTGACCAAAATTGCCATTTTTACAGAGTTTTGCTTACTCAAAAGCTTCCATTTTGACCCGTTTCAGGCACAGAAATGACTTTAAACACACTTATTTTAGTTGACAAAGTCATAATTCACATCCAACAGTCATTTAGAGTCAAAAGATTAAATGTTGAAATTTCATCCATATTGACCATTTTGGGATCGTTCGACAGGTCCGGAGTCATCGTTTTTCATCCGAAAATTGATTTTTTGGACTGTACCAAAAATGATTCAAAATGTCAATTGGATCATGCCTCATGTTGAATAACCACTTTTTAAACCCTCACAGTGACCAAAATTGCCATTTTTACAGAGTTTTGCTATCTCAAAAGCTTCCATTTTGACCCGTTTCAGGCACAGAAATGACTTTAAACACACTTATTCTAGTTGACAAAGTCATAATTCACATCCAACAGTGATTTAGAGTCAAAAGATTAAATGTTAAAATGTCATCATTATAGACCATTTTGGGATCGTTCGACAGGTCCGGAGTCATCGTTTTTTATCCGAAAATTGATTTTTTGGACTGTACCAAAAATGATTCAAAATGTCAATTGGATCGTGCCTCATGTTGAATAACCACTTTTTAAACCCTCACAGTGACCAAAATTGCCATTTTTACAGAGTTTTGCTTACTCAAAAGCTTCCATTTTGACCCGTTCCAGGCACAGAAATGACTTTAAACACACTTATTCTAGTTGACAAAGTCATAATTCACATCCAACAGTCATTTAGAGTCAAAAGATTAAATGTTGAAATTTCATCCATATTAACCATTTTGGGATCGTTCGACAGGTCCGGAGTCATCGTTTTTCATCCGAAAATTGATTTTTCGGACTGTTCCAAAAATGATTCAAAATGTCAATTGGATCGTGCCTCATGTTGAATAACCACTTTTTAAACCCTCACAGTGACCAAAATTGCCATTTTTACAGAGTTTTGCTTACTCAAAAGCTTCCATTTTGACCCGTTTCAGGCACAGAAATGACTTTAAACACACGTATTTTAGTTGACAAAGTCATAATTCACATCCAACAGTCATTTAGAGTCAAAAGATTAAATGTTGAAATTTCATCCATATTGACCATTTTGGGATCGTTCGACAGGTCCGGAGTCACCGTTTTTCATCCGAAAATTGATTTTTCGGACTGTACCAAAAATGATTCAAAATGTCAATTGGATCGTGCCTCGTGTTGAATAACCACTTTTTAAACCCTCACAGTGACCAAAATTGCCATTTTTACAGAGTTTTGCTATCTCAAAAGCTTCCATTTTGACCCGTTTCAGGCACAGAAATGACTTTAAACACACTTATTTTAGTTGACAAAGTCATAATTCACATCCAACAGTCATTTAGAGTCAAAAGATTAAATGTTGAAATTTCATCATCATAGACCATTTTGGGATCGTTCGACAGGTCCGGAGTCATCGTTTTTCATCCAAAAATTGATTTTTTGGACTGTACCAAAAATGATTCAAAATGTCAATTGGATCGTGCCTCATGTTGAATAACCACTTTTTAAACCCTCACAGTGACCAAAATTGCCATTTTTACAGAGTTTTGCTTACTCAAAAGCTTCCATTTTGACCCGTTTCAGGCACAGAAATGACTTTAAACACACTTATTTTAGTTGACAAAGTCATAATTCACATCCAACAGTCATTTAGAGTCAAAAGATTAAATGTTGAAATTTCATCCATATTGACCATTTTGGGATCGTTCGACAGGTCCGGAGTCATCGTTTTTCATCCGAAAATTGATTTTTTGGACTGTACCAAAAATGATTCAAAATGTCAATTGGATCGTGCCTCATGTTGAATAACCACTTTTTAAACCCTCACAGTGACCAAAATTGCCATTTTTACAGAGTTTTGCTATCTCAAAAGCTTCCATTTTGACCCGTTTCAGGCACAGAAATGACTTTAAACACACTTATTCTAGTTGACAAAGTCATAATTCACATCCAACAGTGATTTAGAGTCAAAAGATTAAATGTTAAAATGTCATCATTATAGACCATTTTGGGATCGTTCGACAGGTCCGGAGTCATCGTTTTTCATCTGAAAATTGATTTTTTGGACTGTACCAAAAATGATTCAAAATGTCAATTGGATCGTGCCTCATGTTGAATAACCACTTTTTAAACCCTCACAGTGACCAAAATTGCCATTTTTACTGAGTTTTGCTTACTCAAAAGCTTCCATTTTGACCCGTTCCAGGCACAGAAATGACTTTAAACACACTTATTCTAGTTGACAAAGTCATAATTCACATCCAACAGTCATTTAGAGTCAAAAGATTTAATGTTGAAATTTCATCCATATTGACCATTTTGGGATCGTTCGACAGGTCCGGAGTCATCGTTTTTCATCCGAAAATTGATTTTTTGGACTGTACCAAAAATGATTCAAAATGTCAATTGGATCGTGCCTCATGTTGAATAACCACTTTTTAAACCCTCACAGTGACCAAAATTGCCATTTTTACAGAGTTTTGCTTACTCAAAAGCTTCCATTTTGACCTGTTTCAGGCACAGAAATGACTTTAAACACACTTATTTTAGTTGACAAAGTCATAATTCACATCCAACAGTCATTTAGAGTCAAAAGATTAAATGTTGAAATTTCATCCATATTGACCATTTTGGGATCGTTCGACAGGTCCGGAGTCATCGTTTTTCATCCGAAAATTGATTTTTCGGACTGTACCAAAAATGATTCAAAATGTCAATTGGATTGTGCCTCATGTTGAATAACCACTTTTTAAACCCTCACAGTGACCAAAATTGCCATTTTTACAGAGTTTTGCTTACTCAAAAGCTTCCATTTTGACCCGTTCCAGGCACAGAAATGACTTTAAACACACTTATTCTAGTTGACAAAGTCATAATTCACATCCAACAGTCATTTAGAGTCAAAAGATTAAATGTTGAAATTTCATCCATATTGACCATTTTGGGATCGTTCGACAGGTCCGGAGTCATCGTTTTTCATCCGAAAATTGATTTTTTGGACTGTACCAAAAATGATTCAAAATGTCAATTGGATCATGCCTCATGTTGAATAACCACTTTTTAACCACATGGCTGCTAGGCGTTTTCCCGTCCTGCGCTAAAAAAACATAAAGTCCATAAATCATGACGAGCTGGCCTTGTCATCCGCGCACGGCAGGTAAGCGCCATGACGAGCCCAGCTCGTCATTAGCTTCGAAGGGGTTAAACCCTCACAGTGACCAAAATTGCCATTTTTACAGAGTTTTGCTATCTCAAAAGCTTCCATTTTGACCCGTTCCAGGCACAGAAATGACTTTAAACACACTTATTCTAGTTGACAAAGTCATAATTCACATCCAACAGTCATTTAGAGTCAAAAGATTAAATGTTGAAATTTCATCCATATTGACCATTTTGGGATCGTTCGACAGGTCCGGAGTCATTGTTTTTCATCCGAAAATTGATTTTTTGGACTGTACCAAAAATGATTCAAAATGTCAATTGGATCGTGCCTTATATTGAATAACCACTTTTTAAACCCTCACAGTGACCAAAATTGCCATTTTTAAGGAGTTTTGCTTACTCAAAAGCTTCCATTTTGACCCGTTTCAGGCACAGAAATTACTTTAAACACACTTATTTTAGTTGACAAAGTCATAATTCACATCCAACAGTCATTTAGAGTCAAAAGATTAAATGTTGAAATTTCATCCATATTGACCATTTTGGGATCGTTCGACAGGTCCGGAGTCATCGTTTTTCATCCGAAAATTGATTTTTCGGACTGTACCAAAAATGATTCAAAATGTCAATTGGATCGTGCCTCATGTTGAATAACCACTTTTTAAACCCTCACAGTGACCAAAATTGCCATTTTTACAGAGTTTTGCTTGCTCAAAAGCTTCCATTTTGACCCGTTCCAGGCACAGAAATGACTTTAAACACACTTATTCTAGTTGACAAAGTCATAATTCACATCCAACAGTCATTTAGAGTCAAAAGATTAAATGTTGAAATTTCATCATCATAGACCATTTTGGGATCGTTCGACAGGTCCGGAGTCATTGTTTTTCATCCAAAAATTGATTTTTTGGACTGTACCAAAAATGATTCAAAATGTCAATTGGATCGTGCCTCATGTTGAATAACCACTTTTTAAACCCTCACAGTGACCAAAATTGCCATTTTTACAGAGTTTTGCTTACTCAAAAGCTTCAATTTTGACCCGTTTCAGGCACAGAAATGACTTTAAACACACTTATTTTAGTTGACAAAGTCATAATTCACATTCAACAGTCATTTAGAGTCAAAAGATTAAATGTTGAAATTTCATCCATATTGACCATGTTGGGATCGTTCGACAGGTCCGGAGTCATCGTTTTTCATCCGAAAATTGATTTTTCGGACTGTACCAAAAATGATTCAAAATGTCAATTGGATCGTGCCTCATGTTGAATAACCACTTTTTAAACCCTCACAGTGACCAAAATTGCCATTTTTACAGAGTTTTGCTATCTCAAAAGCTTACATTTTGACCCATTCCAGGCACAGAAATGACTTTAAACACACTTATTCTAGTTGACAAAGTCATAATTCACATCCAACAGTGATTTAGAGTCAAAAGATTAAATGTTAAAATGTCATCATTATAGACCATTTTGGGATCGTTCGACAGGTCCGGAGTCATCGTTTTTCATCTGAAAATTGATTTTTTGGACTGTACCAAAAATGATTCAAAATGTCAATTGGATCGTGCCTCATGTTGAATAACCACTTTTTAAACCCTCACAGTGACCAAAATTGCCATTTTTACTGAGTTTTGCTTACTCAAAAGCTTCCATTTTGACCCGTTCCAGGCACAGAAATGACTTTAAACACACTTATTCTAGTTGACAAAGTCATAATTCACATCCAACAGTCATTTAGAGTCAAAAGATTTAATGTTGAAATTTCATCCATATTGACCATTTTGGGATCGTTCGACAGGTCCGGAGTCATCGTTTTTCATCCGAAAATTGATTTTTTGGACTGTACCAAAAATGATTCAAAATGTCAATTGGATCGTGCCTCATGTTGAATAACCACTTTTTAAACCCTCACAGTGACCAAAATTGCCATTTTTACAGAGTTTTGCTTACTCAAAAGCTTCCATTTTGACCTGTTTCAGGCACAGAAATGACTTTAAACACACTTATTTTAGTTGACAAAGTCATAATTCACATCCAACAGTCATTTAGAGTCAAAAGATTAAATGTTGAAATTTCATCCATATTGACCATTTTGGGATCGTTCGACAGGTCCGGAGTCATCGTTTTTCATCCGAAAATTGATTTTTCGGACTGTACCAAAAATGATTCAAAATGTCAATTGGATTGTGCCTCATGTTGAATAACCACTTTTTAAACCCTCACAGTAACCAAAATTGCCATTTTTACAGAGTTTTGCTTACTCAAAAGCTTCCATTTTGACCCGTTCCAGGCACAGAAATGACTTTAAACACACTTATTCTAGTTGACAAAGTCATAATTCACATCCAACAGTCATTTAGAGTCAAAAGATTAAATGTTGAAATTTCATCCATATTGACCATTTTGGGATCGTTCGACAGGTCCGGAGTCATCGTTTTTCATCCGAAAATTGATTTTTTGGACTGTACCAAAAATGATTCAAAATGTCAATTGGATCATGCCTCATGTTGAATAACCACTTTTTAACCACATGGCTGCTAGGCGTTTTCCCGTCCTGCGCTAAAAAAACATAAAGTCCATAAATCATGACGAGCTGGCCTTGTCATCCGCGCACGGCAGGTAAGCGCCATGACGAGCCCAGCTCGTCATTAGCTTCGAAGGGGTTAAACCCTCACAGTGACCAAAATTGCCATTTTTACAGAGTTTTGCTATCTCAAAAGCTTCCATTTTGACCCGTTCCAGGCACAGAAATGACTTTAAACACACTTATTCTAGTTGACAAAGTCATAATTCACATCCAACAGTCATTTAGAGTCAAAAGATTAAATGTTGAAATTTCATCCATATTGACCATTTTGGGATCGTTCGACAGGTCCGGAGTCATTGTTTTTCATCCGAAAATTGATTTTTTGGACTGTACCAAAAATGATTCAAAATGTCAATTGGATCGTGCCTTATATTGAATAACCACTTTTTAAACCCTCACAGTGACCAAAATTGCCATTTTTAAGGAGTTTTGCTTACTCAAAAGCTTCCATTTTGACCCGTTTCAGGCACAGAAATTACTTTAAACACACTTATTTTAGTTGACAAAGTCATAATTCACATCCAACAGTCATTTAGAGTCAAAAGATTAAATGTTGAAATTTCATCCATATTGACCATTTTGGGATCGTTCGACAGGTCCGGAGTCATCGTTTTTCATCCGAAAATTGATTTTTCGGACTGTACCAAAAATGATTCAAAATGTCAATTGGATCGTGCCTCATGTTGAATAACCACTTTTTAAACCCTCACAGTGACCAAAATTGCCATTTTTACAGAGTTTTGCTTGCTCAAAAGCTTCCATTTTGACCCGTTCCAGGCACAGAAATGACTTTAAACACACTTATTCTAGTTGACAAAGTCATAATTCACATCCAACAGTCATTTAGAGTCAAAAGATTAAATGTTGAAATTTCATCATCATAGACCATTTTGGGATCGTTCGACAGGTCCGGAGTCATTGTTTTTCATCCAAAAATTGATTTTTTGGACTGTACCAAAAATGATTCAAAATGTCAATTGGATCGTGCCTCATGTTGAATAACCACTTTTTAAACCCTCACAGTGACCAAAATTGCCATTTTTACAGAGTTTTGCTTACTCAAAAGCTTCAATTTTGACCCGTTTCAGGCACAGAAATGACTTTAAACACACTTATTTTAGTTGACAAAGTCATAATTCACATTCAACAGTCATTTAGAGTCAAAAGATTAAATGTTGAAATTTCATCCATATTGACCATGTTGGGATCGTTCGACAGGTCCGGAGTCATCGTTTTTCATCCGAAAATTGATTTTTCGGACTGTACCAAAAATGATTCAAAATGTCAATTGGATCGTGCCTCATGTTGAATAACCACTTTTTAAACCCTCACAGTGACCAAAATTGCCATTTTTACAGAGTTTTGCTATCTCAAAAGCTTACATTTTGACCCATTCCAGGCACAGAAATGACTTTAAACACACTTATTCTAGTTGGCAAAGTCATAATTCACATCCAACAGTCATTTAGAGTCAAAAGATTAAATGTTGAAATTTCATCCATATTGACCATTTTGGGATCGTTCGACAGGTCCGGAGTCATCGTTTTTCATCCGAAAATTGATTTTTCGGACTGTACCAAAAATGATTCAAAATGTCAATTGGATCGTGCCTCATGTTGAATCACCACTTTTTAAACCCTCACAGTGACCAAAATTGCCATTTTTACAGAGTTTTGCTTACTCAAAAGCTTCCATTTTGACCCGTTCCAGGCACAGAAATGACTTTAAACACACTTATTCTAGTTGACAAAGTCATAATTCACATCCAACAGTCATTTAGAGTCAAAAGATTAAATGTTGAAATTTCATCCATATTGACCATTTTGGGATCGTTCGACAGGTCCGGAGTCATCGTTTTTCATCCGAAAATTGATTTTTCGGACTGTACCAAAAATTATTCAAAATGTCAATTGGATCGTGCCTCGTGTTGAATAACCACTTTTTAAACCCTCACAGTGACCAAAATTGCCATTTTTACAGAGTTTTGCTATCTCAAAAGCTTCCATTTTGACCTGTTTCAGGCACAGAAATGACTTTAAACACACTTATTTTAGTTGACAAAGTCATAATTCACATCCAACAGTCATTTAGAGTCAAAAGATTAAATGTTGAAATTTCATCATCATAGACCATTTTGGGATCGTTCGACAGGTCCGGAGTCATCGTTTTTCATCCAAAAATTGATTTTTTGGACTGTACCAAAAATGATTCAAAATGTCAATTGGATCGTGCCTCATGTTGAATAACCACTTTTTAAACCCTCACAGTGACCAAAATTGCCATTTTTACAGAGTTTTGCTTACTCAAAAGCTTCCATTTTGACCCGTTCCAGGCACAGAAATGACTTTAAACACACTTATTCTAGTTGACAAAGTCATAATTCACATCCAACAGTCATTTAGAGTCAAAAGATTAAATGTTGAAATTTCATCATCATAGACCATTTTGGGATCGTTCGACAGGTCCGGAGTCATTGTTTTTCATCCAAAAATTGATTTTTTGGACTGTACCAAAAATGATTCAAAATGTCAATTGGATCGTGCCTCATGTTGAATAACCACTTTTTAAACCCTCACAGTGACCAAAATTGCCATTTTTACAGAGTTTTGCTTACTCAAAAGCTTCCATTTTGACCCGTTTCAGGCACAGAAATGACTTTAAACACACTTATTTTAGTTGACAAAGTCATAATTCACATCCAACAGTCATTTAGAGTCAAAAGATTAAATGTTGAAATTTCATCCATATTGACCATTTTGGGATCGTTCGACAGGTCCGGAGTCATCGTTTTTCATCCGAAAATTGATTTTTCGGACTGTACCAAAAATGATTCAAAATGTCAATTGGATCGTGCCTCATGTTGAATAACCACTTTTTAAACCCTCACAGTGACCAAAATTGCCATTTTTACAGAGTTTTGCTATCTCAAAAGCTTACATTTTGACCCATTCCAGGCACAGAAATGACTTTAAACACCCTTATTCTAGTTGGCAAAGTCATAATTCACATCCAACAGTCATTTAGAGTCAAAAGATTAAATGTTGAAATTTCATCCATATTGACCATTTTGGGATCGTTCGACAGATCCGGAGTCATCGTTTTTCATCCGAAAATTGATTTTTCGGACTGTACCAAAAATGATTCAAAATGTCAATTGGATCGTGCCTCATGTTGAATAACCACTTTTTAAACCCTCACAGTGACCAAAATTGCCATTTTTACAGAGTTTTGCTTACTCAAAAGCTTCCATTTTGACCCGTTTCAGGCACAGAAATGACTTTAAACACACTTATTTTAGTTGACAAAGTCATAATTCACATCCAACAGTCATTTAGAGTCAAAAGATTAAATGTTGAAATTTCATCATCATGGACCATTTTGGGATCGTTCGACAGGTCCGGAGTCATCGTTTTTCATCCGAAAATTGATTTTTTGGACTGTACCAAAAATGATTCAAAATGTCAATTGGATCATGCCTCATGTTTAATAACCACTTTTTAAACCCTCACAGTGACCAAAATTGCCATTTTTACAGAGTTTTGCTTACTCAAAAGCTTCCATTTTGACCCGTTCCAGGCACAGAAATGACTTTAAACACCCTTATTCTAGTTGACAAAGTCATAATTCACATCCAACAGTCATTTAGAGTCAAAAGATTAAATGTTGAAATTTCATCCATATTGACCATTTTGGGATCGTTCGACAGGTCCGGAGTCATCGTTTTTCATCCGAAAATTGATTTTTCGGACTGTACCAAAAATGATTCAAAATGTCAATTGGATCGTGCCTCGTGTTGAATAACCACTTTTTAAACCCTCACAGTGACCAAATTGCCATTTTTACAGAGTTTTGCTATCTCAAAAGCTTCCATTTTGACCCGTTTCAGGCACAGAAATGACTTTAAACACACTTATTTTAGTTGACAAAGTCATAATTCACATCCAACAGTCATTTAGAGTCAAAAGATTAAATGTTGAAATTTCATCCATATTGACCATTTTGGGATCGTTCGACAGGTCCGGAGTCATCGTTTTTCATCCGAAAATTGATTTTTTGGACTGTACCAAAAATGATTCAAAATGTCAATTGGATCGTGCCTCGTGTTGAATAACCACTTTTTAAACCCTCACAGTGACCAAAATTGCCATTTTTACAGAGTTTTGCTATCTCAAAAGCTTCCATTTTGACCCGTTTCAGGCACAGAAATGACTTTAAACACACTTATTTTAGTTGACAAAGTCATAATTCACATCCAACAGTCATTTAGAGTCAAAAGATTAAATGTTGAAATTTCATCATCATAGACCATTTTGGGATCGTTCGACAGGTCCGGAGTCATCGTTTTTAATCCAAAAATTGATTTTTTGGACTGTACCAAAAATGATTCAAAATGTCAATTGGATCGTGCCTCATGTTGAATAACCACTTTTTAAACCCTCACAGTGACCAAAATTGCCATTTTTACAGAGTTTTGCTTACTCAAAAGCTTCCATTTTGACCCGTTTCAGGCACAGAAATGACTTTAAACACACTTATTTTAGTTGACAAAGTCATAATTCACATCCAACAGTCATTTAGAGTCAAAAGATTAAATGTTGAAATTTCATCATCATAGACTATTTTGGGATCGTTCGACAGGTCCGGAGTCATCGTTTTTCATCCAAAAATTGATTTTTTGGACTGTACCAAAAATGATTCAAAATGTCAATTGGATCGTGCCTCATGTTGAATAACCACTTTTTAAACCCTCACAGTGACCAAAATTGCCATTTTTACAGAGTTTTGCTTACTCAAAAGCTTCCATTTTGACCCGTTCCAGGCACAGAAATGACTTTAAACACACTTATTCTAGTTGCCAAAGTCATAATTCACATCCAACAGTCATTTAGAGTCAAAAGATTAAATGTTGAAATTTCATCATCATAGACCATTTTGGGATCGTTCGACAGGTCCGGAGTCATTGTTTTTCATCCAAAAATTGATTTTTTGGACTGTACCAAAAATGATTCAAAATGTCAATTGGATCGTGCCTCATGTTGAATAACCACTTTTTAAACCCTCACAGTGACCAAAATTGCCATTTTTACAGAGTTTTGCTTACTCAAAAGCTTCAATTTTGACCCGTTTCAGGCACAGAAATGACTTTAAACACACTTATTTTAGTTGACAAAGTCATAATTCACATCCAACAGTCATTTAGAGTCAAAAGATTAAATGTTGAAATTTCATCCATATTGACCATTTTGGGATCGTTCGACAGGTCCGGAGTCATCGTTTTTCATCCGAAAATTGATTTTTCGGACTGTACCAAAAATGATTCAAAATGTCAATTGGATCGTGCCTCATGTTGAATAACCACTTTTTAAACCCTCACAGTGACCAAAATTGCCATTTTTACAGAGTTTTGCTATCTCAAAAGCTTACATTTTGACCCATTCCAGGCACAGAAATGACTTTAAACACACTTATTCTAGTTGGCAAAGTCATAATTCACATCCAACAGTCATTTAGAGTCAAAAGATTAAATGTTGAAATTTCATCCATATTGACCATTTTGGGATCGTTCGACAGGTCCGGAGTCATCGTTTTTCATCCGAAAATTGATTTTTCGGACTGTACCAAAAATGATTCAAAATGTCAATTGGATCGTGCCTCATGTTGAATAACCACTTTTTAAACCCTCACAGTGACCAAAATTGCCATTTTTACAGAGTTTTGCTTACTCAAAAGCTTCCATTTTGACCCGTTTCAGGCACAGAAATGACTTTAAACACACTTATTTTAGTTGACAAAGTCATAATTCACATCCAACAGTCATTTAGAGTCAAAAGATTAAATGTTGAAATTTCATCATCATGGACCATTTTGGGATCGTTCGACAGGTCCGGAGTCATCGTTTTTCATCCGAAAATTGAATTTTTGGACTGTACCAAAAATGATTCAAAATGTCAATTGGATCATGCCTCATGTTTAATAACCACTTTTTAAACCCTCACAGTGACCAAAATTGCCATTTTTACAGAGTTTTGCTTACTCAAAAGCTTCCATTTTGACCCGTTCCAGGCACAGAAATGACTTTAAACACCCTTATTCTAGTTGACAAAGTCAAAATTCACATCCAACAGTCATTTAGAGTCAAAAGATTAAATGTTGAAATTTCATCCATATTGACCATTTTGGGATCGTTCGACAGGTCCGGAGTCATCGTTTTTCATCCGAAAAATGATTTTTCGGACTGTACCAAAAATGATTCAAAATGTCAATTGGATCGTGCCTCATGTTGAATAACCACTTTTTAAACCCTCACAGTGACCAAAATTGCCATTTTTACAGAGTTTTGCTTACTCAAAAGCTTCCATTTTGACCCGTTCCAGGCACAGAAATGACTTTAAACACACTTATTCTAGTTGACAAAGTCATAATTCACATCCAACAGTCATTTAGAGTCAAAAGATTAAATGTTGAAATTTCATCCATATTGACCATTTTGGGATCGTTCGACAGGTCCGGAGTCATCGTTTTTCATCCGAAAATTGATTTTTCGGACTGTACCAAAAATTATTCAAAATGTCAATTGGATCGTGCCTCGTGTTGAATAACCACTTTTTAAACCCTCACAGTGACCAAAATTGCCATTTTTACAGAGTTTTGCTATCTCAAAAGCTTCCATTTTGACCCGTTTCAGGCACAGAAATGACTTTAAACACACTTATTTTAGTTGACAAAGTCATAATTCACATCCAACAGTCATTTAGAGTCAAAAGATTAAATGTTGAAATTTCATCATCATAGACCATTTTGGGATCGTTCGACAGGTCCGGAGTCATCGTTTTTCATCCGAAAATTGATTTTTCGGACTGTACCAAAAATGATTCAAAATGTCAATTGGATCGTGCCTCATGTTGAATAACCACTTTTTAAACCCTCACAGTGACCAAAATTGCCATTTTTACAGAGTTTTGCTTACTCAAAAGCTTCCATTTTGACCCGTTCCAGGCACAGAAATGACTTTAAACACACTTATTCTAGTTGACAAAGTCATAATTCACATCCAACAGTCATTTAGAGTCAAAAGATTAAATGTTGAAATTTCATCCATATTAACCATTTTGGGATCGTTCGACAGGTCCGGAGTCATCGTTTTTCATCCGAAAATTGATTTTTCGGACTGTTCCAAAAATGATTCAAAATGTCAATTGGATCGTGCCTCATGTTGAATAACCACTTTTTAAACCCTCACAGTGACCAAAATTGCCATTTTTACAGAGTTTTGCTTACTCAAAAGCTTCCATTTTGACCCGTTTCAGGCACAGAAATGACTTTAAACACACTTATTTTAGTTGACAAAGTCATAATTCACATCCAACAGTCATTTAGAGTCAAAAGATTAAATGTTGAAATTTCATCCATATTGACCATTTTGGGATCGTTCGACAGGTCCGGAGTCACCGTTTTTCATCCGAAAATTGATTTTTCGGACTGTACCAAAAATGATTCAAAATGTCAATTGGATCGTGCCTCGTGTTGAATAACCACTTTTTAAACCCTCACAGTGACCAAAATTGCCATTTTTACAGAGTTTTGCTATCTCAAAAGCTTCCATTTTGACCCGTTTCAGGCACAGAAATGACTTTAAACACACTTATTTTAGTTGACAAAGTCATAATTCACATCCAACAGTCATTTAGAGTCAAAAGATTAAATGTTGAAATTTCATCATCATAGACCATTTTGGGATCGTTCGACAGGTCCGGAGTCATCGTTTTTCATCCAAAAATTGATTTTTTGGACTGTACCAAAAATGATTCAAAATGTCAATTGGATCGTGCCTCATGTTGAATAACCACTTTTTAAACCCTCACAGTGACCAAAATTGCCATTTTTACAGAGTTTTGCTTACTCAAAAGCTTCCATTTTGACCCGTTTCAGGCACAGAAATGACTTTAAACACACTTATTTTAGTTGACAAAGTCATAATTCACATCCAACAGTCATTTAGAGTCAAAAGATTAAATGTTGAAATTTCATCCATATTGACCATTTTGGGATCGTTCGACAGGTCCGGAGTCATCGTTTTTCATCCGAAAATTGATTTTTTGGACTGTACCAAAAATGATTCAAAATGTCAATTGGATCGTGCCTCATGTTGAATAACCACTTTTTAAACCCTCACAGTGACCAAAATTGCCATTTTTACAGAGTTTTGCTATCTCAAAAGCTTCCATTTTGACCCGTTTCAGGCACAGAAATGACTTTAAACACACTTATTCTAGTTGACAAAGTCATAATTCACATCCAACAGTGATTTAGAGTCAAAAGATTAAATGTTAAAATGTCATCATTATAGACCATTTTGGGATCGTTCGACAGGTCCGGAGTCATCGTTTTTCATCCGAAAATTGATTTTTTGGACTGTACCAAAAATGATTCAAAATGTCAATTGGATCGTGCCTCATGTTGAATAACCACTTTTTAAACCCTCACAGTGACCAAAATTGCCATTTTTACAGAGTTTTGCTTACTCAAAAGCTTCCATTTTGACCCGTTCCAGGCACAGAAATGACTTTAAACACACTTATTCTAGTTGACAAAGTCATAATTCACATCCAACAGTCATTTAGAGTCAAAAGATTTAATGTTGAAATTTCATCCATATTGACCATTTTGGGATCGTTCGACAGGTCCGGAGTCATCGTTTTTCATCCGAAAATTGATTTTTTGGACTGTACCAAAAATGATTCAAAATGTCAATTGGATCGTGCCTCATGTTGAATAACCACTTTTTAAACCCTCACAGTGACCAAAATTGCCATTTTTACAGAGTTTTGCTTACTCAAAAGCTTCCATTTTGACCTGTTTCAGGCACAGAAATGACTTTAAACACACTTATTTTAGTTGACAAAGTCATAATTCACATCCAACAGTCATTTAGAGTCAAAAGATTAAATGTTGAAATTTCATCCATATTGACCATTTTGGGATCGTTCGACAGGTCCGGAGTCATCGTTTTTCATCCGAAAATTGATTTTTCGGACTGTACCAAAAATGATTCAAAATGTCAATTGGATCGTGCCTCATGTTGAATAACCACTTTTTAAACCCTCACAGTGACCAAAATTGCCATTTTTACAGAGTTTTGCTTACTCAAAAGCTTCCATTTTGACCCGTTCCAGGCACAGAAATGACTTTAAACACACTTATTCTAGTTGACAAAGTCATAATTCACATCCAACAGTCATTTAGAGTCAAAAGATTAAATGTTGAAATTTCATCCATATTGACCATTTTGGGATCGTTCGACAGGTCCGGAGTCATCGTTTTTCATCCGAAAATTGATTTTTTGGACTGTACCAAAAATGATTCAAAATGTCAATTGGATCATGCCTCATGTTGAATAACCACTTTTTAAACCCTCACAGTGACCAAAATTGCCATTTTTACAGAGTTTTGCTATCTCAAAAGCTTCCATTTTGACCCGTTTCAGGCACAGAAATGACTTTAAACACACTTATTTTAGTTGACAAAGTCATAATTCACATCCAACAGTCATTTAGAGTCAAAAGATTAAATGTTGAAATTTCATCATCATAGACCATTTTGGGATCGTTGGACAGGTCCGGAGTCATCGTTTTTCATCCAAAAATTGATTTTTTGGACTGTACCAAAAATGATTCAAAATGTCAATTGGATCGTGCCTCATGTTGAATAACCACTTTTTAAACCCTCACAGTGACCAAAATTGCCATTTTTACAGAGTTTTGCTTACTCAAAAGCTTCCATTTTGACCCGTTTCAGGCACAGAAATGACTTTAAACACACTTATTTTAGTTGACAAAGTCATAATTCACATCCAACAGTCATTTAGAGTCAAAAGATTAAATGTTGAAATTTCATCCATATTGACCATTTTGGGATCGTTCGACAGGTCCGGAGTCATCGTTTTTCATCCGAAAATTGATTTTTTGGACTGTACCAAAAATGATTCAAAATGTCAATTGGATCGTGCCTCATGTTGAATAACCACTTTTTAAACCCTCACAGTGACCAAAATTGCCATTTTTACAGAGTTTTGCTATCTCAAAAGCTTCCATTTTGACCCGTTTCAGGCACAGAAATGACTTTAAACACACTTATTCTAGTTGACAAAGTCATAATTCACATCCAACAGTGATTTAGAGTCAAAAGATTAAATGTTAAAATGTCATCATTATAGACCATTTTGGGATCGTTCGACAGGTCCGGAGTCATCGTTTTTCATCCGAAAATTGATTTTTTGGACTGTACCAAAAATGATTCAAAATGTCAATTGGATCGTGCCTCATGTTGAATAACCACTTTTTAAACCCTCACAGTGACCAAAATTGCCATTTTTACAGAGTTTTGCTTACTCAAAAGCTTCCATTTTGACCCGTTCCAGGCACAGAAATGACTTTAAACACACGTATTCTAGTTGACAAAGTCATAATTCACATCCAACAGTCATTTAGAGTCAAAAGATTTAATGTTGAAATTTCATCCATATTGACCATTTTGGGATCGTTCGACAGGTCCGGAGTCATCGTTTTTCATCCGAAAATTGATTTTTTGGACTGTACCAAAAATGATTCAAAATGTCAATTGGATCGTGCCTCATGTTGAATAACCACTTTTTAAACCCTCACAGTGACCAAAATTGCCATTTTTACAGAGTTTTGCTTACTCAAAAGCTTCCATTTTGACCTGTTTCAGGCACAGAAATGACTTTAAACACACTTATTTTAGTTGACAAAGTCATAATTCACATCCAACAGTCATTTAGAGTCAAAAGATTAAATGTTGAAATTTCATCCATATTGACCATTTTGGGATCGTTCGACAGGTCCGGAGTCATCGTTTTTCATCCGAAAATTGATTTTTCGGACTGTACCAAAAATGATTCAAAATGTCAATTGGATCGTGCCTCATGTTGAATAACCACTTTTTAAACCCTCACAGTGACCAAAATTGCCATTTTTACAGAGTTTTGCTTGCTCAAAAGCTTCCATTTTGACCCGTTCCAGGCACAGAAATGACTTTAAACACACTTATTCTAGTTGACAAAGTCATAATTCACATCCAACAGTCATTTAGAGTCAAAAGATTAAATGTTGAAATTTCATCCATATTGACCATTTTGGGATCGTTCGACAGGTCCGGAGTCATCGTTTTTCATCCGAAAATTGATTTTTTGGACTGTACCAAAAATGATTCAAAATGTCAATTGGATCATGCCTCATGTTGAATAACCACTTTTTAACCACATGGCTGCTAGGCGTTTTCCCGTCCTGCGCTAAAAAAACATAAAGTCCATAAATCATGACGAGCTGGCCTTGTCATCCGCGCACGGCAGGTAAGCGCCATGACGAGCCCAGCTCGTCATTAGCTTCGAAGGGGTTAAACCCTCACAGTGACCAAAATTGCCATTTTTACAGAGTTTTGCTATCTCAAAAGCTTCCATTTTGACCCGTTCCAGGCACAGAAATGACTTTAAACACACTTATTCTAGTTGACAAAGTCATAATTCACATCCAACAGTCATTTAGAGTCAAAAGATTAAATGTTGAAATTTCATCCATATTGACCATTTTGGGATCGTTCGACAGGTCCGGAGTCATCGTTTTTCATCCGAAAATTGATTTTTTGGACTGTACCAAAAATGATTCAAAATGTCAATTGGATCGTGCCTCATATTGAATAACCACTTTTTAAACCCTCACAGTGACCAAAATTGCCATTTTTAAGGAGTTTTGCTTACTCAAAAGCTTCCATTTTGACCCGTTTCAGGCACAGAAATTACTTTAAACACACTTATTTTAGTTGACAAAGTCATAATTCACATCCAACAGTCATTTAGAGTCAAAAGATTAAATGTTGAAATTTCATCCATATTGACCATTTTGGGATCGTTGGACAGGTCCGGAGTCATCGTTTTTCATCCGAAAATTGATTTTTCGGACTGTACCAAAAATGATTCAAAATGTCAATTGGATCGTGCCTCATGTTGAATAACCACTTTTTAAACCCTCGCAGTGACCAAAATTGCCATTTTTACAGAGTTTTGCTTACTCAAAAGCTTCCATTTTGACCCGTTCCAGGCACAGAAATGACTTTAAACACACTTATTCTAGTTGACAAAGTCATAATTCACATCCAACAGTCATTTAGAGTCAAAAGATTAAATGTTGAAATTTCATCCATATTGACCATTTTGGGATCGTTCGACAGGTCCGGAGTCATCGTTTTTCATCCGAAAATTGATTTTTCGGACTGTACCAAAAATGATTCAAAATGTCAATTGGATCGTGCCTCATGTTGAATAACCACTTTTTAAACCCTCACAGTGACCAAAATTGCCATTTTTACAGAGTTTTGCTTACTCAAAAGCTTCCATTTTGACCCGTTTCAAGCACAGAAATGACTTTAAACACACTTATTTTAGTTGACAAAGTCATAATTCACATCCAACAGTCATTTAGAATCAAAAGATTAAATGTTGAAATTTCATCATCATAGACCATTTTGGGATCGTTCGACAGGTCCGGAGTCATCGTTTTTCATCCGAAAATTGAATTTTTGGACTGTACCAAAAATGATTCAAAATGTCAATTGGATCATGCCTCATGTTTAATAACCACTTTTTAAACCCTCACAGTGACCAAAATTGCCATTTTTACAGAGTTTTGCTTACTCAAAAGCTTCCATTTTGACCCGTTCCAGGCACAGAAATGACTTTAAACACACTTATTCTAGTTGACAAAGTCATAATTCACATCCACCAGTCATTTAGAGTCAAAAGATTAAATGTTGAAATTTCATCCATATTGACCATTTTGGGATCGTTCGACAGGTCCGGAGTCATCGTTTTTCATCCGAAAATTGATTTTTCGGACTGTACCAAAAATGATTCAAAATGTCAATTGGATCGTGCCTCATGTTGAATAACCACTTTTTAAACCCTCACAGTGACCAAAATTGCCATTTTTACAGAGTTTTGCTTACTCAAAAAATTCCATTTTGACCCGTTCCAGGCACAGAAATTACTTTAAACACTCTTATTCTAGTTGACAAAGTCATATTTCACATCCAACAGTCATTTAGAGTCAAAAGATTAAATGTTGAAATTTCATCCATATTGACCATTTTGGGATCGTTCGACAGGTCCGGAGTCATCGTTTTTCATCCGAAAATTGATTTTTCTGACTGTACCAAAAATGATTCAAAATGTCAATTGGATCGTGCCTCGTGTTGAATAACCACTTTTTAAACCCTCACAGTGACCAAAATTGCCATTTTTACAGAGTTTTGCTATCTCAAAAGCTTCCATTTTGACCCGTTTCAGGCACAGAAATGACTTTAAACACACTTATTTTAGTTGACAAAGTCATAATTCACATCCAACAGTCATTTAGAGTCAAAAGATTAAATGTTGAAATTTCATCATCATAGACCATTTTGGGATCGTTCGACAGGTCCGGAGTCATCGTTTTTCATCCAAAAATTGATTTTTTGGACTGTACCAAAAATGATTCAAAATGTCAATTGGATCGTGCCTCATGTTGAATAACCACTTTTTAAACCCTCACAGTGACCAAAATTGCCATTTTTACAGAGTTTTGCTTACTCAAAAGCTTCCATTTTGACCCGTTTCAGGCACAGAAATGACTTTAAACACACTTATTTTAGTTGACAAAGTCATAATTCACATCCAGCAGTCATTTAGAGTCAAAAGATTAAATGTTGAAATTTCATCCATATTGACCATTTTGGGATCGTTCGACAGGTCCGGAGTCATCGTTTTTCATCCGAAAATTGATTTTTTGGACTGTACCAAAAATGATTCAAAATGTCAATTGGATCGTGCCTCATGTTGAATAACCACTTTTTAAACCCTCACAGTGACCAAAATTGCCATTTTTACAGAGTTTTGCTTACTCAAAAGCTTCCATTTTGACCCGTTCCAGGCACAGAAATGACTTTAAACACACTTATTCTAGTTGACAAAGTCATAATTCACATCCAACAGTCATTTAGAGTCAAAAGATTAAATGTTGACATTTCATCCATATTGACCATTTTGGGATCGTTCGACAGGTCCGGAGTCATCGTTTTTCATCCGAAAATTGATTTTTTGGACTGTACCAAAAATGATTCAAAATGTCAATTGGATCATGCCTCATGTTGAATAACCACTTTTTAACCACATGGCTGCTAGGCGTTTTCCCGTCCTGCGCTAAAAAAACATAAAGTCCATAAATCATGACGAGCTGGCCTTGTCATCCGCGCACGGCAGGTAAGCGCCATGACGAGCCCAGCTCGTCATTAGCTTCGAAGGGGTTAAACCCTCACAGTGACCAAAATTGCCATTTTTACAGAGTTTTGCTATCTCAAAAGCTTCCATTTTGACCCGTTCCAGGCACAGAAATGACTTTAAACACACTTATTCTAGTTGACAAAGTCATAATTCACATCCAACAGTCATTTAGAGTCAAAAGATTTAATGTTGAAATTTCATCCATATTGACCATTTTGGGATCGTTCGACAGGTCCGGAGTCATCGTTTTTCATCCGAAAATTGATTTTTTGGACTGTACCAAAAATGATTCAAAATGTCAATTGGATCGTGCCTCATGTTGAATAACCACTTTTTAAACCCTCACAGTGACCAAAATTGCCATTTTTACAGAGTTTTGCTTACTCAAAAGCTTCCATTTTGACCTGTTTCAGGCACAGAAATGATTTTAAACACACTTATTTTAGTTGACAAAGTCATAATTCACATCCAACAGTCATTTAGAGTCAAAAGATTAAATGTTGAAATTTCATCCATATTGACCATTTTGGGATCGTTCGACAGGTCCGGAGTCATCGTTTTTCATCCGAAAATTGATTTTTCGGACTGTACCAAAAATGATTCAAAATGTCAATTGGATCGTGCCTCATGTTGAATAACCACTTTTTAAACCCTCACAGTGACCAAAATTGCCATTTTTACAGAGTTTTGCTTACTCAAAAGCTTCCATTTTGACCCGTTCCAGGCACAGAAATGACTTTAAACACACTTATTCTAGTTGACAAAGTCATAATTCACATCCAACAGTCATTTAGAGTCAAAAGATTAAATGTTGAAATTTCATCCATATTGACCATTTTGGGATCGTTCGACAGGTCCGGAGTCATCGTTTTTCATCCGAAAATTGATTTTTTGGACTGTACCAAAAATGATTCAAAATGTCAATTGGATCATGCCTCATGTTGAATAACCACTTTTTAACCACATGGCTGCTAGGCGTTTTCCCGTCCTGCGCTAAAAAAACATAAAGTCCATAAATCATGACGAGCTGGCCTTGTCATCCGCGCACGGCAGGTAAGCGCCATGACGAGCCCAGCTCGTCATTAGCTTCGAAGGGGTTAAACCCTCACAGTGACCAAAATTGCCATTTTTACAGAGTTTTGCTATCTCAAAAGCTTCCATTTTGACCCGTTCCAGGCACAGAAATGACTTTAAACACACTTATTCTAGTTGACAAAGTCATAATTCACATCCAACAGTCATTTAGAGTCAAAAGATTAAATGTTGAAATTTCATCCATATTGACCATTTTGGGATCGTTCGACAGGTCCGGAGTCATCGTTTTTCATCCGAAAATTGATTTTTTGGACTGTACCAAAAATGATTCAAAATGTCAATTGGATCGTGCCTCATATTGAATAACCACTTTTTAAACCCTCACAGTGACCAAAATTGCCATTTTTAAGGAGTTTTGCTTACTCAAAAGCTTCCATTCTGACCCGTTTCAGGCACAGAAATTACTTTAAACACACTTATTTTAGTTGACAAAGTCATAATTCACATCCAACAGTCATTTAGAGTCAAAAGATTAAATGTTGAAATTTCATCCATATTGACCATTTTGGGATCGTTCGACAGGTCCGGAGTCATCGTTTTTCATCCGAAAATTGATTTTTCGGACTGTACCAAAAATGATTCAAAATGTCAATTGGATCGTGCCTCATGTTGAATAACCACTTTTTAAACCCTCACAGTGACCAAAATTGCCATTTTTACAGAGTTTTGCTATCTCAAAAGCTTGCATTTTGACCCGTTCCAGGCACAGAAATGACTTTAAACACACTTATTCTAGTTGACAAAGTCATAATTCACATCCAACAGTCATTTAGAGTCAAAAGATTAAATGTTGAAATGTCATCATTATAGACCATTTTGGGATCGTTCGACAGGTCCGGAGTCATCGTTTTTCATATGAAAATTGATTTTTTGTACTGTACCAAAAATGATTCAAAATGTCAATTGGATCATGCCTCATGTTGAATAACCACTTTTTAAACCCTCACAGTGACCAAAATTGCCATTTTTACAGAGTTTTGCTTACTCAAAAGCTTCCATTTTGACCCGTTCCAGGCACAGAAATGACTTTAAACACACTTATTTTAGTTGACAAAGTCATAATTCACATCCAACAGTCATTTAGAGTCAAAAGATTAAATGTTGAAATTTCATCCATATTGACCATTTTGGGATCGTTCGACAGGTCCGGAGTCATCGTTTTTCATCCGAAAATTGATTTTTCGGACTGTACCAAAAATGATTCAAAATGTCAATTGGATCGTGCCTCATGTTGAATAACCACTTTTTAAACCCTCACAGTGACCAAAATTGCCATTTTTACAGAGTTTTGCTATCTCAAAAGCTTACATTTTGACCCATTCCAGGCACAGAAATGACTTTAAACACACTTATTCTAGTTGGCAAAGTCATAATTCACATCCAACAGTCATTTAGAGTCAAAAGATTAAATGTTGAAATTTCATCCATATTGACCATTTTGGGATCGTTCGACAGATCCGGAGTCATCGTTTTTCATCCGAAAATTGATTTTTCGGACTGTACCAAAAATGATTCAAAATGTCAATCGGATCGTGCCTCATGTTGAATAACCACTTTTTAAACCCTCACAGTGACCAAAATTGCCATTTTTACAGAGTTTTGCTTACTCAAAAGCTTCCATTTTGACCCGTTTCAGGCACAGAAATGACTTTAAACACACTTATTTTAGTTGACAAAGTCATAATTCACATCCAACAGTCATTTAGAGTCAAAAGATTAAATGTTGAAATTTCATCATCATGGACCATTTTGGGATCGTTCGACAGGTCCGGAGTCATCGTTTTTCATCCGAAAATTGAATTTTTGGACTGTACCAAAAATGATTCAAAATGTCAATTGGATCATGCCTCATGTTTAATAACCACTTTTTAAACCCTCACAGTGACCAAAATTGCCATTTTTACAGAGTTTTGCTTACTCAAAAGCTTCCATTTTGACCCGTTCCAGGCACAGAAATGACTTTAAACACCCTTATTCTAGTTGACAAAGTCAAAATTCACATCCAACAGTCATTTAGAGTCAAAAGATTAAATGTTGAAATTTCATCCATATTGACCATTTTGGGATCGTTCGACAGGTCCGGAGTCATCGTTTTTCATCCGAAAATTGATTTTTCGGACTGTACCAAAAATTATTCAAAATGTCAATTGGATCGTGCCTCGTGTTGAATAACCACTTTTTAAACCCTCACAGTGACCAAAATTGCCATTTTTACAGAGTTTTGCTATCTCAAAAGCTTCCATTTTGACCCGTTTCAGGCACAGAAATGACTTTAAACACACTTATTTTAGTTGACAAAGTCATAATTCACATCCAACAGTCATTTAGAGTCAAAAGATTAAATGTTGAAATTTCATCATCATAGACCATTTTGGGATCGTTCGACAGGTCCGGAGTCATCGTTTTTCATCCAAAAATTGATTTTTTGGACTGTACCAAAAATGATTCAAAATGTCAATTGGATCGTGCCTCATGTTGAATAACCACTTTTTAAACCCTCACAGTGACCAAAATTGCCATTTTTACAGAGTTTTGCTTACTCAAAAGCTTCCATTTTGACCCGTTTCAGGCACAGAAATGACTTTAAACACACTTATTCTAGTTGGCAAAGTCATAATTCACATCCAACAGTCATTTAGAGTCAAAAGATTAAATGTTGAAATTTCATCCATATTGACCATTTTGGGATCGTTCGACAGATCCGGAGTCATCGTTTTTCATCCGAAAATTGATTTTTCGGACTGTACCAAAAATGATTCAAAATGTCAATCGGATCGTGCCTCATGTTGAATAACCACTTTTTAAACCCTCACAGTGACCAAAATTGCCATTTTTACAGAGTTTTGCTTACTCAAAAGCTTCCATTTTGACCCGTTTCAGGCACAGAAATGACTTTAAACACACTTATTTTAGTTGACAAAGTCATAATTCACATCCAACAGTCATTTAGAGTCAAAAGATTAAATGTTGAAATTTCATCATCATGGACCATTTTGGGATCGTTCGACAGGTCCGGAGTCATCGTTTTTCATCCGAAAATTGAATTTTTGGACTGTACCAAAAATGATTCAAAATGTCAATTGGATCATGCCTCATGTTTAATAACCACTTTTTAAACCCTCACAGTGACCAAAATTGCCATTTTTACAGAGTTTTGCTTACTCAAAAGCTTCCATTTTGACCCGTTCCAGGCACAGAAATGACTTTAAACACCCTTATTCTAGTTGACAAAGTCAAAATTCACATCCAACAGTCATTTAGAGTCAAAAGATTAAATGTTGAAATTTCATCCATATTGACCATTTTGGGATCGTTCGACAGGTCCGGAGTCATCGTTTTTCATCCGAAAATTGATTTTTCGGACTGTACCAAAAATTATTCAAAATGTCAATTGGATCGTGCCTCGTGTTGAATAACCACTTTTTAAACCCTCACAGTGACCAAAATTGCCATTTTTACAGAGTTTTGCTATCTCAAAAGCTTCCATTTTGACCCGTTTCAGGCACAGAAATGACTTTAAACACACTTATTTTAGTTGACAAAGTCATAATTCACATCCAACAGTCATTTAGAGTCAAAAGATTAAATGTTGAAATTTCATCATCATAGACCATTTTGGGATCGTTCGACAGGTCCGGAGTCATCGTTTTTCATCCAAAAATTGATTTTTTGGACTGTACCAAAAATGATTCAAAATGTCAATTGGATCGTGCCTCATGTTGAATAACCACTTTTTAAACCCTCACAGTGACCAAAATTGCCATTTTTACAGAGTTTTGCTTACTCAAAAGCTTCCATTTTGACCCGTTTCAGGCACAGAAATGACTTTAAACACACTTATTTTAGTTGACAAAGTCATAATTCACATCCAACAGTCATTTAGAGTCAAAAGATTAAATGTTGAAATTTCAACCATATTGACCATTTTGGGATCGTTCGACAGGTCCGGAGTCATCGTTTTTCATCCGAAAATTGATTTTTTGGACTGTACCAAAAATGATTCAAAATGTCAATTGGATCGTGCCTCATGTTGAATAACCACTTTTTAAACCCTCACAGTGACCAAAATTGCCATTTTTACAGAGTTTTGCTATCTCAAAAGCTTCCATTTTGACCCGTTTCAGGCACAGAAATGACTTTAAACACACTTATTCTAGTTGACAAAGTCATAATTCACATCCAACAGTGATTTAGAGTCAAAAGATTAAATGTTAAAATGTCATCATTATAGACCATTTTGGGATCGTTCGACAGGTCCGGAGTCATTGTTTTTCATCCGAAAATTGATTTTTTGGACTGTACCAAAAATGATTCAAAATGTCAATTGGATCGTGCCTCATGTTGAATAACCACTTTTTAAACCCTCACAGTGACCAAAATTGCCATTTTTACAGAGTTTTGCTTACTCAAAAGCTTCCATTTTGACCCGTTCCAGGCACAGAAATGACTTTAAACACACTTATTCTAGTTGACAAAGTCATAATTCACATCCAACAGTCATTTAGAGTCAAAAGATTAAATGTTGAAATTTCATCCATATTAACCATTTTGGGATCGTTCGACAGGTCCGGAGTCATCGTTTTTCATCCGAAAATTGATTTTTCGGACTGTACCAAAAATGATTCAAAATGTCAATTGGATCGTGCCTCGTGTTGAATAACTACTTTTTAAACCCTCACAGTGACCAAATTGCCATTTTTACAGAGTTTTGCTATCTCAAAAGCTTCCATTTTGACCCGTTTCAGGCACAGAAATGACTTTAAACACACTTATTTTAGTTGACAAAGTCATAATTCACATCCAACAGTCATTTAGAGTCAAAAGATTAAATGTTGAAATTTCATCATCATAGACTATTTTGGGATCGTTCGACAGGTCCGGAGTCATCGTTTTTCATCCAAAAATTGATTTTTTGGACTGTACCAAAAATGATTCAAAATGTCAATTGGATCGTGCCTCATGTTGAATAACCACTTTTTAAACCCTCACAGTGACCAAAATTGCCATTTTTACAGAGTTTTGCTTACTCAAAAGCTTCCATTTTGACCCGTTCCAGGCACAGAAATGACTTTAAACACACTTATTCTAGTTGCCAAAGTCATAATTCACATCCAACAGTCATTTAGAGTCAAAAGATTAAATGTTGAAATTTCATCATCATAGACCATTTTGGGATCGTTCGACAGGTCCGGAGTCATTGTTTTTCATCCAAAAATTGATTTTTTGGACTGTACCAAAAATGATTCAAAATGTCAATTGGATCGTGCCTCATGTTGAATAACCACTTTTTAAACCCTCACAGTGACCAAAATTGCCATTTTTACAGAGTTTTGCTTACTCAAAAGCTTCAATTTTGACCCGTTTCAGGCACAGAAATGACTTTAAACACACTTATTTTAGTTGACAAAGTCATAATTCACATCCAACAGTCATTTAGAGTCATAAGATTAAATGTTGAAATTTCATCCATATTGACCATTTTGGGATCGTTCGACAGGTCCGGAGTCATCGTTTTTCATCCGAAAATTGATTTTTCGGACTGTACCAAAAATGATTCAAAATGTCAATTGGATCGTGCCTCATGTTGAATAACCACTTTTTAAACCCTCACAGTGACCAAAATTGCCATTTTTACAGAGTTTTGCTATCTCAAAAGCTTACATTTTGACCCATTCCAGGCACAGAAATGACTTTAAACACACTTATTCTAGTTGGCAAAGTCATAATTCACATCCAACAGTCATTTAGAGTCAAAAGATTAAATGTTGAAATTTCATCCATATTGACCATTTTGGGATCGTTCGACAGGTCCGGAGTCATCGTTTTTCATCCGAAAATTGATTTTTCGGACTGTACCAAAAATGATTCAAAATGTCAATTGGATCGTGCCTCATGTTGAATAACCACTTTTTAAACCCTCACAGTGACCAAAATTGCCATTTTTACAGAGTTTTGCTTACTCAAAAGCTTCCATTTTGACCCGTTTCAGGCACAGAAATGACTTTAAACACACTTATTTTAGTTGACAAAGTCATAATTCACATCCAACAGTCATTTAGAGTCAAAAGATTAAATGTTGAAATTTCATCATCATGGACCATTTTGGGATCGTTCGACAGGTCCGGAGTCATCGTTTTTCATCCGAAAATTGAATTTTTGGACTGTACCAAAAATGATTCAAAATGTCAATTGGATCATGCCTCATGTTTAATAACCACTTTTTAAACCCTCACAGTGACCAAAATTGCCATTTTTACAGAGTTTTGCTTACTCAAAAGCTTCCATTTTGACCCGTTCCAGGCACAGAAATGACTTTAAACACCCTTATTCTAGTTGACAAAGTCAAAATTCACATCCAACAGTCATTTAGAGTCAAAAGATTAAATGTTGAAATTTCATCCATATTGACCATTTTGGGATCGTTCGACAGGTCCGGAGTCATCGTTTTTCATCCGAAAATTGATTTTTCGGACTGTACCAAAAATGATTCAAAATGTCAATTGGATCGTGCCTCATGTTGAATAACCACTTTTTAAACCCTCACAGTGACCAAAATTGCCATTTTTACAGAGTTTTGCTTACTCAAAAGCTTCCATTTTGACCCGTTCCAGGCACAGAAATGACTTTAAACACACTTATTCTAGTTGACAAAGTCATAATTCACATCCAACAGTCATTTAGAGTCAAAAGATTAAATGTTGAAATTTCATCCATATTGACCATTTTGGGATCGTTCGACAGGTCCGGAGTCATCGTTTTTCATCCGAAAATTGATTTTTCGGACTGTACCAAAAATTATTCAAAATGTCAATTGGATCGTGCCTCGTGTTGAATAACCACTTTTTAAACCCTCACAGTGACCAAAATTGCCATTTTTACAGAGTTTTGCTATCTCAAAAGCTTCCATTTTGACCCGTTTCAGGCACAGAAATGACTTTAAACACACTTATTTTAGTTGACAAAGTCATAATTCACATCCAACAGTCATTTAGAGTCAAAAGATTAAATGTTGAAATTTCATCATCATAGACCATTTTGGGATCGTTCGACAGGTCCGGAGTCATCGTTTTTCATCCGAAAATTGATTTTTCGGACTGTACCAAAAATGATTCAAAATGTCAATTGGATCGTGCCTCATGTTGAATAACCACTTTTTAAACCCTCACAGTGACCAAAATTGCCATTTTTACAGAGTTTTGCTTACTCAAAAGCTTCCATTTTGACCCGTTCCAGGCACAGAAATGACTTTAAACACACTTATTCTAGTTGACAAAGTCATAATTCACATCCAACAGTCATTTAGAGTCAAAAGATTAAATGTTGAAATTTCATCCATATTAACCATTTTGGGATCGTTCGACAGGTCCGGAGTCATCGTTTTTCATCCGAAAATTGATTTTTCGGACTGTTCCAAAAATGATTCAAAATGTCAATTGGATCGTGCCTCATGTTGAATAACCACTTTTTAAACCCTCACAGTGACCAAAATTGCCATTTTTACAGAGTTTTGCTTACTCAAAAGCTTCCATTTTGACCCGTTTCAGGCACAGAAATGACTTTAAACACACTTATTTTAGTTGACAAAGTCATAATTCACATCCAACAGTCATTTAGAGTCAAAAGATTAAATGTTGAAATTTCATCCATATTGACCATTTTGGGATCGTTCGACAGGTCCGGAGTCACCGTTTTTCATCCGAAAATTGATTTTTCGGACTGTACCAAAAATGATTCAAAATGTCAATTGGATCGTGCCTCGTGTTGAATAACCACTTTTTAAACCCTCACAGTGACCAAAATTGCCATTTTTACAGAGTTTTGCTATCTCAAAAGCTTCCATTTTGACCCGTTTCAGGCACAGAAATGACTTTAAACACACTTATTTTAGTTGACAAAGTCATAATTCACATCCAACAGTCATTTAGAGTCAAAAGATTAAATGTTGAAATTTCATCATCATAGACCATTTTGGGATCGTTCGACAGGTCCGGAGTCATCGTTTTTCATCCAAAAATTGATTTTTTGGACTGTACCAAAAATGATTCAAAATGTCAATTGGATCGTGCCTCATGTTGAATAACCACTTTTTAAACCCTCACAGTGACCAAAATTGCCATTTTTACAGAGTTTTGCTTACTCAAAAGCTTCCATTTTGACCCGTTTCAGGCACAGAAATGACTTTAAACACACTTATTTTAGTTGACAAAGTCATAATTCACATCCAACAGTCATTTAGAGTCAAAAGATTAAATGTTGAAATTTCATCCATATTGACCATTTTGGGATCGTTCGACAGGTCCGGAGTCATCGTTTTTCATCCGAAAATTGATTTTTTGGACTGTACCAAAAATGATTCAAAATGTCAATTGGATCGTGCCTCATGTTGAATAACCACTTTTTAAACCCTCACAGTGACCAAAATTGCCATTTTTACAGAGTTTTGCTATCTCAAAAGCTTCCATTTTGACCCGTTTCAGGCACAGAAATGACTTTAAACACACTTATTCTAGTTGACAAAGTCATAATTCACATCCAACAGTGATTTAGAGTCAAAAGATTAAATGTTAAAATGTCATCATTATAGACCATTTTGGGATCGTTCGACAGGTCCGGAGTCATCGTTTTTCATCCGAAAATTGATTTTTTGGACTGTACCAAAAATGATTCAAAATGTCAATTGGATCGTGCCTCATGTTGAATAACCACTTTTTAAACCCTCACAGTGACCAAAATTGCCATTTTTACAGAGTTTTGCTTACTCAAAAGCTTCCATTTTGACCCGTTCCAGGCACAGAAATGACTTTAAACACACTTATTCTAGTTGACAAAGTCATAATTCACATCCAACAGTCATTTAGAGTCAAAAGATTTAATGTTGAAATTTCATCCATATTGACCATTTTGGGATCGTTCGACAGGTCCGGAGTCATCGTTTTTCATCCGAAAATTGATTTTTTGGACTGTACCAAAAATGATTCAAAATGTCAATTGGATCGTGCCTCATGTTGAATAACCACTTTTTAAACCCTCACAGTGACCAAAATTGCCATTTTTACAGAGTTTTGCTTACTCAAAAGCTTCCATTTTGACCTGTTTCAGGCACAGAAATGACTTTAAACACACTTATTTTAGTTGACAAAGTCATAATTCACATCCAACAGTCATTTAGAGTCAAAAGATTAAATGTTGAAATTTCATCCATATTGACCATTTTGGGATCGTTCGACAGGTCCGGAGTCATCGTTTTTCATCCGAAAATTGATTTTTCGGACTGTACCAAAAATGATTCAAAATGTCAATTGGATCGTGCCTCATGTTGAATAACCACTTTTTAAACCCTCACAGTGACCAAAATTGCCATTTTTACAGAGTTTTGCTTACTCAAAAGCTTCCATTTTGACCCGTTCCAGGCACAGAAATGACTTTAAACACACTTATTCTAGTTGACAAAGTCATAATTCACATCCAACAGTCATTTAGAGTCAAAAGATTAAATGTTGAAATTTCATCCATATTGACCATTTTGGGATCGTTCGACAGGTCCGGAGTCATCGTTTTTCATCCGAAAATTGATTTTTTGGACTGTACCAAAAATGATTCAAAATGTCAATTGGATCATGCCTCATGTTGAATAACCACTTTTTAAACCCTCACAGTGACCAAAATTGCCATTTTTACAGAGTTTTGCTATCTCAAAAGCTTCCATTTTGACCCGTTTCAGGCACAGAAATGACTTTAAACACACTTATTTTAGTTGACAAAGTCATAATTCACATCCAACAGTCATTTAGAGTCAAAAGATTAAATGTTGAAATTTCATCATCATAGACCATTTTGGGATCGTTCGACAGGTCCGGAGTCATCGTTTTTCATCCAAAAATTGATTTTTTGGACTGTACCAAAAATGATTCAAAATGTCAATTGGATCGTGCCTCATGTTGAATAACCACTTTTTAAACCCTCACAGTGACCAAAATTGCCATTTTTACAGAGTTTTGCTTACTCAAAAGCTTCCATTTTGACCCGTTTCAGGCACAGAAATGACTTTAAACACACTTATTTTAGTTGACAAAGTCATAATTCACATCCAACAGTCATTTAGAGTCAAAAGATTAAATGTTGAAATTTCATCCATATTGACCATTTTGGGATCGTTCGACAGGTCCGGAGTCATCGTTTTTCATCCGAAAATTGATTTTTTGGACTGTACCAAAAATGATTCAAAATGTCAATTGGATCGTGCCTCATGTTGAATAACCACTTTTTAAACCCTCACAGTGACCAAAATTGCCATTTTTACAGAGTTTTGCTATCTCAAAAGCTTCCATTTTGACCCGTTTCAGGCACAGAAATGACTTTAAACACACTTATTCTAGTTGACAAAGTCATAATTCACATCCAACAGTGATTTAGAGTCAAAAGATTAAATGTTAAAATGTCATCATTATAGACCATTTTGGGATCGTTCGACAGGTCCGGAGTCATCGTTTTTCATCCGAAAATTGATTTTTTGGACTGTACCAAAAATGATTCAAAATGTCAATTGGATCGTGCCTCATGTTGAATAACCACTTTTTAAACCCTCACAGTGACCAAAATTGCCATTTTTACAGAGTTTTGCTTACTCAAAAGCTTCCATTTTGACCTGTTTCAGGCACAGAAATGACTTTAAACACACTTATTTTAGTTGACAAAGTCATAATTCACATCCAACAGTCATTTAGAGTCAAAAGATTAAATGTTGAAATTTCATCCATATTGACCATTTTGGGATCGTTCGACAGGTCCGGAGTCATCGTTTTTCATCCGAAAATTGATTTTTCGGACTGTACCAAAAATGATTCAAAATGTCAATTGGATCGTGCCTCATGTTGAATAACCACTTTTTAAACCCTCACAGTGACCAAAATTGCCATTTTTACAGAGTTTTGCTTGCTCAAAAGCTTCCATTTTGACCCGTTCCAGGCACAGAAATGACTTTAAACACACTTATTCTAGTTGACAAAGTCATAATTCACATCCAACAGTCATTTAGAGTCAAAAGATTAAATGTTGAAATTTCATCCATATTGACCATTTTGGGATCGTTCGACAGGTCCGGAGTCATCGTTTTTCATCCGAAAATTGATTTTTTGGACTGTACCAAAAATGATTCAAAATGTCAATTGGATCATGCCTCATGTTGAATAACCACTTTTTAACCACATGGCTGCTAGGCGTTTTCCCGTCCTGCGCTAAAAAAACATAAAGTCCATAAATCATGACGAGCTGGCCTTGTCATCCGCGCACGGCAGGTAAGCGCCATGACGAGCCCAGCTCGTCATTAGCTTCGAAGGGGTTAAACCCTCACAGTGACCAAAATTGCCATTTTTACAGAGTTTTGCTATCTCAAAAGCTTCCATTTTGACCCGTTCCAGGCACAGAAATGACTTTAAACACACTTATTCTAGTTGACAAAGTCATAATTCACATCCAACAGTCATTTAGAGTCAAAAGATTAAATGTTGAAATTTCATCCATATTGACCATTTTGGGATCGTTCGACAGGTCCGGAGTCATCGTTTTTCATCCGAAAATTGATTTTTTGGACTGTACCAAAAATGATTCAAAATGTCAATTGGATCGTGCCTCATATTGAATAACCACTTTTTAAACCCTCACAGTGACCAAAATTGCCATTTTTAAGGAGTTTTGCTTACTCAAAAGCTTCCATTTTGACCCGTTTCAGGCACAGAAATTACTTTAAACACACTTATTTTAGTTGACAAAGTCATAATTCACATCCAACAGTCATTTAGAGTCAAAAGATTAAATGTTGAAATTTCATCCATATTGACCATTTTGGGATCGTTCGACAGGTCCGGAGTCATCGTTTTTCATCCGAAAATTGATTTTTCGGACTGTACCAAAAATGATTCAAAATGTCAATTGGATCGTGCCTCATGTTGAATAACCACTTTTTAAACCCTCACAGTGACCAAAATTGCCATTTTTACAGAGTTTTGCTTACTCAAAAGCTTCCATTTTGACCCGTTCCAGGCACAGAAATGACTTTAAACACACTTATTCTAGTTGACAAAGTCATAATTCACATCCAACAGTCATTTAGAGTCAAAAGATTAAATGTTGAAATTTCATCCATATTGACCATTTTGGGATCGTTCGACAGGTCCGGAGTCATCGTTTTTCATCCGAAAATTGATTTTTCGGACTGTACCAAAAATGATTCAAAATGTCAATTGGATCGTGCCTCATGTTGAATAACCACTTTTTAAACCCTCACAGTGACCAAAATTGCCATTTTTACAGAGTTTTGCTTACTCAAAAAATTCCATTTTGACCCGTTCCAGGCACAGAAATGACTTTAAACACTCTTATTCTAGTTGACAAAGTCATAATTCACATCCAACAGTCATTTAGAGTCAAAAGATTAAATGTTGAAATTTCATCCATATTGACCATTTTGGGATCGTTCGACAGGTCCGGAGTCATCGTTTTTCATCCGAAAATTGATTTTTCTGACTGTACCAAAAATGATTCAAAATGTCAATTGGATCGTGCCTCGTGTTGAATAACCACTTTTTAAACCCTCACAGTGACCAAAATTGCCATTTTTACAGAGTTTTGCTATCTCAAAAGCTTCCATTTTGACCCGTTTCAGGCACAGAAATGACTTTAAACACACTTATTTTAGTTGACAAAGTCATAATTCACATCCAACAGTCATTTAGAGTCAAAAGATTAAATGTTGAAATTTCATCATCATAGACCATTTTGGGATCGTTCGACAGGTCCGGAGTCATCGTTTTTCATCCAAAAATTGATTTTTTGGACTGTACCAAAAATGATTCAAAATGTCAATTGGATCGTGCCTCATGTTGAATAACCACTTTTTAAACCCTCACAGTGACCAAAATTGCCATTTTTACAGAGTTTTGCTTACTCAAAAGCTTCCATTTTGACCCGTTTCAGGCACAGAAATGACTTTAAACACACTTATTTTAGTTGACAAAGTCATAATTCACATCCAACAGTCATTTAGAGTCAAAAGATTAAATGTTGAAATTTCATCCATATTGACCATTTTGGGATCGTTCGACAGGTCCGGAGTCATCGTTTTTCATCCGAAAATTGATTTTTTGGACTGTACCAAAAATGATTCAAAATGTCAATTGGATCGTGCCTCATGTTGAATAACCACTTTTTAAACCCTCACAGTGACCAAAATTGCCATTTTTACAGAGTTTTGCTATCTCAAAAGCTTCCATTTTGACCCGTTTCAGGCACAGAAATGACTTTAAACACACTTATTCTAGTTGACAAAGTCATAATTCACATCCAACAGTGATTTAGAGTCAAAAGATTAAATGTTAAAATGTCATCATTATAGACCATTTTGGGATCGTTCGACAGGTCCGGAGTCATCGTTTTTCATCCGAAAATTGATTTTTTGGACTGTACCAAAAATGATTCAAAATGTCAATTGGATCGTGCCTCATGTTGAATAACCACTTTTTAAACCCTCACAGTGACCAAAATTGCCATTTTTACAGAGTTTTGCTTACTCAAAAGCTTCCATTTTGACCTGTTTCAGGCACAGAAATGACTTTAAACACACTTATTTTAGTTGACAAAGTCATAATTCACATCCAACAGTCATTTAGAGTCAAAAGATTAAATGTTGAAATTTCATCCATATTGACCATTTTGGGATCGTTCGACAGGTCCGGAGTCATCGTTTTTCATCCGAAAATTGATTTTTCGGACTGTACCAAAAATGATTCAAAATGTCAATTGGATCGTGCCTCATGTTGAATAACCACTTTTTAAACCCTCACAGTGACCAAAATTGCCATTTTTACAGAGTTTTGCTTGCTCAAAAGCTTCCATTTTGACCCGTTCCAGGCACAGAAATGACTTTAAACACACTTATTCTAGTTGACAAAGTCATAATTCACATCCAACAGTCATTTAGAGTCAAAAGATTAAATGTTGAAATTTCATCCATATTGACCATTTTGGGATCGTTCGACAGGTCCGGAGTCATCGTTTTTCATCCGAAAATTGATTTTTTGGACTGTACCAAAAATGATTCAAAATGTCAATTGGATCATGCCTCATGTTGAATAACCACTTTTTAACCACATGGCTGCTAGGCGTTTTCCCGTCCTGCGCTAAAAAAACATAAAGTCCATAAATCATGACGAGCTGGCCTTGTCATCCGCGCACGGCAGGTAAGCGCCATGACGAGCCCAGCTCGTCATTAGCTTCGAAGGGGTTAAACCCTCACAGTGACCAAAATTGCCATTTTTACAGAGTTTTGCTATCTCAAAAGCTTCCATTTTGACCCGTTCCAGGCACAGAAATGACTTTAAACACACTTATTCTAGTTGACAAAGTCATAATTCACATCCAACAGTCATTTAGAGTCAAAAGATTAAATGTTGAAATTTCATCCATATTGACCATTTTGGGATCGTTCGACAGGTCCGGAGTCATCGTTTTTCATCCGAAAATTGATTTTTTGGACTGTACCAAAAATGATTCAAAATGTCAATTGGATCGTGCCTCATATTGAATAACCACTTTTTAAACCCTCACAGTGACCAAAATTGCCATTTTTAAGGAGTTTTGCTTACTCAAAAGCTTCCATTTTGACCCGTTTCAGGCACAGAAATTACTTTAAACACACTTATTTTAGTTGACAAAGTCATAATTCACATCCAACAGTCATTTAGAGTCAAAAGATTAAATGTTGAAATTTCATCCATATTGACCATTTTGGGATCGTTCGACAGGTCCGGAGTCATCGTTTTTCATCCGAAAATTGATTTTTCGGACTGTACCAAAAATGATTCAAAATGTCAATTGGATCGTGCCTCATGTTGAATAACCACTTTTTAAACCCTCACAGTGACCAAAATTGCCATTTTTACAGAGTTTTGCTTACTCAAAAGCTTCCATTTTGACCCGTTCCAGGCACAGAAATGACTTTAAACACACTTATTCTAGTTGACAAAGTCATAATTCACATCCAACAGTCATTTAGAGTCAAAAGATTAAATGTTGAAATTTCATCCATATTGACCATTTTGGGATCGTTCGACAGGTCCGGAGTCATCGTTTTTCATCCGAAAATTGATTTTTCGGACTGTACCAAAAATGATTCAAAATGTCAATTGGATCGTGCCTCATGTTGAATAACCACTTTTTAAACCCTCACAGTGACCAAAATTGCCATTTTTACAGAGTTTTGCTTACTCAAAAAATTCCATTTTGACCCGTTCCAGGCACAGAAATGACTTTAAACACTCTTATTCTAGTTGACAAAGTCATAATTCACATCCAACAGTCATTTAGAGTCAAAAGATTAAATGTTGAAATTTCATCCATATTGACCATTTTGGGATCGTTCGACAGGTCCGGAGTCATCGTTTTTCATCCGAAAATTGATTTTTCTGACTGTACCAAAAATGATTCAAAATGTCAATTGGATCGTGCCTCGTGTTGAATAACCACTTTTTAAACCCTCACAGTGACCAAAATTGCCATTTTTACAGAGTTTTGCTATCTCAAAAGCTTCCATTTTGACCCGTTTCAGGCACAGAAATGACTTTAAACACACTTATTTTAGTTGACAAAGTCATAATTCACATCCAACAGTCATTTAGAGTCAAAAGATTAAATGTTGAAATTTCATCATCATAGACCATTTTGGGATCGTTCGACAGGTCCGGAGTCATCGTTTTTCATCCAAAAATTGATTTTTTGGACTGTACCAAAAATGATTCAAAATGTCAATTGGATCGTGCCTCATGTTGAATAACCACTTTTTAAACCCTCACAGTGACCAAAATTGCCATTTTTACAGAGTTTTGCTTACTCAAAAGATTCCATTTTGACCCGTTTCAAGCACAGAAATGACTTTAAACACACTTATTTTAGTTGACAAAGTCATAATACACATCCAACAGTCATTTAGAGTCAAAAGATTAAATGTTGAAATTTCATCCATATTGACCATTTTGGGATCGTTCGACAGGTCCGGAGTCATCGTTTTTCATCCGAAAATTGATTTTTTGGACTGTACCAAAAATGATTCAAAATGTCAATTGGATCGTGCCTCATGTTGAATAACCACTTTTTAAACCCTCACAGTGACCAAAATTGCCATTTTTACAGAGTTTTGCTTACTCAAAAGCTTCCATTTTGACCCGTTTCAGGTACAGAAATGACTTTAAACGCACTTATTTTAGTTGACAAAGTCATAATTCACATCCAGCAGTCATTTAGAGTCAAAAGATTAAATGTTGAAATTTCATCCATATTGACCATTTTGGGATCGTTCGACAGGTCCGGAGTCATCGTTTTTCATCCGAAAATTGATTTTTTGGACTGTACCAAAAATGATTCAAAATGTCAATTGGATCGTGCCTCATGTTGAATAACCACTTTTTAAACCCTCACAGTGACCAAAATTGCCATTTTTACAGAGTTTTGCTTACTCAAAAGCTTCCATTTTGACCCGTTCCAGGCACAGAAATGACTTTAAACACACTTATTCTAGTTGACAAAGTCATAATTCACATCCAACAGTCATTTAGAGTCAAAAGATTAAATGTTGACATTTCATCCATATTGACCATTTTGGGATCGTTCGACAGGTCCGGAGTCATCGTTTTTCATCCGAAAATTGATTTTTTGGACTGTACCAAAAATGATTCAAAATGTCAATTGGATCATGCCTCATGTTGAATAACCACTTTTTAAACCCTCACAGTGACCAAAATTGCCATTTTTACAGAGTTTTGCTATCTCAAAAGCTTCCATTTTGACCCGTTTCAGGCACAGAAATGACTTTAAACACACTTATTCTAGTTGACAAAGTCATAATTCACATCCAACAGTGATTTAGAGTCAAAAGATTAAATGTTAAAATGTCATCATTATAGACCATTTTGGGATCGTTCGACAGGTCCGGAGTCATCGTTTTTCATCCGAAAATTGATTTTTTGGACTGTACCAAAAATGATTCAAAATGTCAATTGGATCGTGCCTCATGTTGAATAACCACTTTTTAAACCCTCACAGTGACCAAAATTGCCATTTTTACAGAGTTTTGCTTACTCAAAAGCTTCCATTTTGACCCGTTCCAGGCACAGAAATGACTTTAAACACACTTATTCTAGTTGACAAAGTCATAATTCACATCCAACAGTCATTTAGAGTCAAAAGATTTAATGTTGAAATTTCATCCATATTGACCATTTTGGGATCGTTCGACAGGTCCGGAGTCATCGTTTTTCATCCGAAAATTGATTTTTTGGACTGTACCAAAAATGATTCAAAATGTCAATTGGATCGTGCCTCATGTTGAATAACCACTTTTTAAACCCTCACAGTGACCAAAATTGCCATTTTTACAGAGTTTTGCTTACTCAAAAGCTTCCATTTTGACCTGTTTCAGGCACAGAAATGACTTTAAACACACTTATTTTAGTTGACAAAGTCATAATTCACATCCAACAGTCATTTAGAGTCAAAAGATTAAATGTTGAAATTTCATCCATATTGACCATTTTGGGATCGTTCGACAGGTCCGGAGTCATCGTTTTTCATCCGAAAATTGATTTTTCGGACTGTACCAAAAATGATTCAAAATGTCAATTGGATCGTGCCTCATGTTGAATAACCACTTTTTAAACCCTCACAGTGACCAAAATTGCCATTTTTACAGAGTTTTGCTTACTCAAAAGCTTCCATTTTGACCCGTTCCAGGCACAGAAATGACTTTAAACACACTTATTCTAGTTGACAAAGTCATAATTCACATCCAACAGTCATTTAGAGTCAAAAGATTAAATGTTGAAATTTCATCCATATTGACCATTTTGGGATCGTTCGACAGGTCCGGAGTCATCGTTTTTCATCCGAAAATTGATTTTTTGGACTGTACCAAAAATGATTCAAAATGTCAATTGGATCATGCCTCATGTTGAATAACCACTTTTTAAACCCTCACAGTGACCAAAATTGCCATTTTTACAGAGTTTTGCTATCTCAAAAGCTTCCATTTTGACCCGTTTCAGGCACAGAAATGACTTTAAACACACTTATTTTAGTTGACAAAGTCATAATTCACATCCAACAGTCATTTAGAGTCAAAAGATTAAATGTTGAAATTTCATCATCATAGACCATTTTGGGATCGTTCGACAGGTCCGGAGTCATCGTTTTTCATCCAAAAATTGATTTTTTGGACTGTACCAAAAATGATTCAAAATGTCAATTGGATCGTGCCTCATGTTGAATAACCACTTTTTAAACCCTCACAGTGACCAAAATTGCCATTTTTACAGAGTTTTGCTTACTCAAAAGCTTCCATTTTGACCCGTTTCAGGCACAGAAATGACTTTAAACACACTTATTTTAGTTGACAAAGTCATAATTCACATCCAACAGTCATTTAGAGTCAAAAGATTAAATGTTGAAATTTCATCCATATTGACCATTTTGGGATCGTTCGACAGGTCCGGAGTCATCGTTTTTCATCCGAAAATTGATTTTTTGGACTGTACCAAAAATGATTCAAAATGTCAATTGGATCGTGCCTCATGTTGAATAACCACTTTTTAAACCCTCACAGTGACCAAAATTGCCATTTTTACAGAGTTTTGCTATCTCAAAAGCTTCCATTTTGACCCGTTTCAGGCACAGAAATGACTTTAAACACACTTATTCTAGTTGACAAAGTCATAATTCACATCCAACAGTGATTTAGAGTCAAAAGATTAAATGTTAAAATGTCATCATTATAGACCATTTTGGGATCGTTCGACAGGTCCGGAGTCATCGTTTTTCATCCGAAAATTGATTTTTTGGACTGTACCAAAAATGATTCAAAATGTCAATTGGATCGTGCCTCATGTTGAATAACCACTTTTTAAACCCTCACAGTGACCAAAATTGCCATTTTTACAGAGTTTTGCTTACTCAAAAGCTTCCATTTTGACCTGTTTCAGGCACAGAAATGACTTTAAACACACTTATTTTAGTTGACAAAGTCATAATTCACATCCAACAGTCATTTAGAGTCAAAAGATTAAATGTTGAAATTTCATCCATATTGACCATTTTGGGATCGTTCGACAGGTCCGGAGTCATCGTTTTTCATCCGAAAATTGATTTTTCGGACTGTACCAAAAATGATTCAAAATGTCAATTGGATCGTGCCTCATGTTGAATAACCACTTTTTAAACCCTCACAGTGACCAAAATTGCCATTTTTACAGAGTTTTGCTTGCTCAAAAGCTTCCATTTTGACCCGTTCCAGGCACAGAAATGACTTTAAACACACTTATTCTAGTTGACAAAGTCATAATTCACATCCAACAGTCATTTAGAGTCAAAAGATTAAATGTTGAAATTTCATCCATATTGACCATTTTGGGATCGTTCGACAGGTCCGGAGTCATCGTTTTTCATCCGAAAATTGATTTTTTGGACTGTACCAAAAATGATTCAAAATGTCAATTGGATCATGCCTCATGTTGAATAACCACTTTTTAACCACATGGCTGCTAGGCGTTTTCCCGTCCTGCGCTAAAAAAACATAAAGTCCATAAATCATGACGAGCTGGCCTTGTCATCCGCGCACGGCAGGTAAGCGCCATGACGAGCCCAGCTCGTCATTAGCTTCGAAGGGGTTAAACCCTCACAGTGACCAAAATTGCCATTTTTACAGAGTTTTGCTATCTCAAAAGCTTCCATTTTGACCCGTTCCAGGCACAGAAATGACTTTAAACACACTTATTCTAGTTGACAAAGTCATAATTCACATCCAACAGTCATTTAGAGTCAAAAGATTAAATGTTGAAATTTCATCCATATTGACCATTTTGGGATCGTTCGACAGGTCCGGAGTCATCGTTTTTCATCCGAAAATTGATTTTTTGGACTGTACCAAAAATGATTCAAAATGTCAATTGGATCGTGCCTCATATTGAATAACCACTTTTTAAACCCTCACAGTGACCAAAATTGCCATTTTTAAGGAGTTTTGCTTACTCAAAAGCTTCCATTTTGACCCGTTTCAGGCACAGAAATTACTTTAAACACACTTATTTTAGTTGACAAAGTCATAATTCACATCCAACAGTCATTTAGAGTCAAAAGATTAAATGTTGAAATTTCATCCATATTGACCATTTTGGGATCGTTCGACAGGTCCGGAGTCATCGTTTTTCATCCGAAAATTGATTTTTCGGACTGTACCAAAAATGATTCAAAATGTCAATTGGATCGTGCCTCATGTTGAATAACCACTTTTTAAACCCTCACAGTGACCAAAATTGCCATTTTTACAGAGTTTTGCTTACTCAAAAGCTTCCATTTTGACCCGTTCCAGGCACAGAAATGACTTTAAACACACTTATTCTAGTTGACAAAGTCATAATTCACATCCAACAGTCATTTAGAGTCAAAAGATTAAATGTTGAAATTTCATCCATATTGACCATTTTGGGATCGTTCGACAGGTCCGGAGTCATCGTTTTTCATCCGAAAATTGATTTTTCGGACTGTACCAAAAATGATTCAAAATGTCAATTGGATCGTGCCTCATGTTGAATAACCACTTTTTAAACCCTCACAGTGACCAAAATTGCCATTTTTACAGAGTTTTGCTTTCTCAAAAAATTCCATTTTGACCCGTTCCAGGCACAGAAATGACTTTAAACACTCTTATTCTAGTTGACAAAGTCATAATTCACATCCAACAGTCATTTAGAGTCAAAAGATTAAATGTTGAAATTTCATCCATATTGACCATTTTGGGATCGTTCGACAGGTCCGGAGTCATCGTTTTTCATCCGAAAATTGATTTTTCTGACTGTACCAAAAATGATTCAAAATGTCAATTGGATCGTGCCTCGTGTTGAATAACCACTTTTTAAACCCTCACAGTGACCAAAATTGCCATTTTTACAGAGTTTTGCTATCTCAAAAGCTTCCATTTTGACCCGTTTCAGGCACAGAAATGACTTTAAACACACTTATTTTAGTTGACAAAGTCATAATTCACATCCAACAGTCATTTAGAGTCAAAAGATTAAATGTTGAAATTTCATCATCATAGACCATTTTGGGATCGTTCGACAGGTCCGGAGTCATCGTTTTTCATCCAAAAATTGATTTTTTGGACTGTACCAAAAATGATTCAAAATGTCAATTGGATCGTGCCTCATGTTGAATAACCACTTTTTAAACCCTCACAGTGACCAAAATTGCCATTTTTACAGAGTTTTGCTTACTCAAAAGCTTCCATTTTGACCCGTTTCAGGCACAGAAATGACTTTAAACACACTTATTTTAGTTGACAAAGTCATAATTCACATCCAACAGTCATTTAGAGTCAAAAGATTAAATGTTGAAATTTCATCCATATTGACCATTTTGGGATCGTTCGACAGGTCCGGAGTCATCGTTTTTCATCCGAAAATTGATTTTTTGGACTGTACCAAAAATGATTCAAAATGTCAATTGGATCGTGCCTCATGTTGAATAACCACTTTTTAAACCCTCACAGTGACCAAAATTGCCATTTTTACAGAGTTTTGCTATCTCAAAAGCTTCCATTTTGACCCGTTTCAGGCACAGAAATGACTTTAAACACACTTATTCTAGTTGACAAAGTCATAATTCACATCCAACAGTGATTTAGAGTCAAAAGATTAAATGTTAAAATGTCATCATTATAGACCATTTTGGGATCGTTCGACAGGTCCGGAGTCATCGTTTTTCATCCGAAAATTGATTTTTTGGACTGTACCAAAAATGATTCAAAATGTCAATTGGATCGTGCCTCATGTTGAATAACCACTTTTTAAACCCTCACAGTGACCAAAATTGCCATTTTTACAGAGTTTTGCTTACTCAAAAGCTTCCATTTTGACCTGTTTCAGGCACAGAAATGACTTTAAACACACTTATTTTAGTTGACAAAGTCATAATTCACATCCAACAGTCATTTAGAGTCAAAAGATTAAATGTTGAAATTTCATCCATATTGACCATTTTGGGATCGTTCGACAGGTCCGGAGTCATCGTTTTTCATCCGAAAATTGATTTTTCGGACTGTACCAAAAATGATTCAAAATGTCAATTGGATCGTGCCTCATGTTGAATAACCACTTTTTAAACCCTCACAGTGACCAAAATTGCCATTTTTACAGAGTTTTGCTTGCTCAAAAGCTTCCATTTTGACCCGTTCCAGGCACAGAAATGACTTTAAACACACTTATTCTAGTTGACAAAGTCATAATTCACATCCAACAGTCATTTAGAGTCAAAAGATTAAATGTTGAAATTTCATCCATATTGACCATTTTGGGATCGTTCGACAGGTCCGGAGTCATCGTTTTTCATCCGAAAATTGATTTTTTGGACTGTACCAAAAATGATTCAAAATGTCAATTGGATCATGCCTCATGTTGAATAACCACTTTTTAACCACATGGCTGCTAGGCGTTTTCCCGTCCTGCGCTAAAAAAACATAAAGTCCATAAATCATGACGAGCTGGCCTTGTCATCCGCGCACGGCAGGTAAGCGCCATGACGAGCCCAGCTCGTCATTAGCTTCGAAGGGGTTAAACCCTCACAGTGACCAAAATTGCCATTTTTACAGAGTTTTGCTATCTCAAAAGCTTCCATTTTGACCCGTTCCAGGCACAGAAATGACTTTAAACACACTTATTCTAGTTGACAAAGTCATAATTCACATCCAACAGTCATTTAGAGTCAAAAGATTAAATGTTGAAATTTCATCCATATTGACCATTTTGGGATCGTTCGACAGGTCCGGAGTCATCGTTTTTCATCCGAAAATTGATTTTTTGGACTGTACCAAAAATGATTCAAAATGTCAATTGGATCGTGCCTCATATTGAATAACCACTTTTTAAACCCTCACAGTGACCAAAATTGCCATTTTTAAGGAGTTTTGCTTACTCAAAAGCTTCCATTTTGACCCGTTTCAGGCACAGAAATTACTTTAAACACACTTATTTTAGTTGACAAAGTCATAATTCACATCCAACAGTCATTTAGAGTCAAAAGATTAAATGTTGAAATTTCATCCATATTGACCATTTTGGGATCGTTCGACAGGTCCGGAGTCATCGTTTTTCATCCGAAAATTGATTTTTCGGACTGTACCAAAAATGATTCAAAATGTCAATTGGATCGTGCCTCATGTTGAATAACCACTTTTTAAACCCTCACAGTGACCAAAATTGCCATTTTTACAGAGTTTTGCTTACTCAAAAGCTTCCATTTTGACCCGTTCCAGGCACAGAAATGACTTTAAACACACTTATTCTAGTTGACAAAGTCATAATTCACATCCAACAGTCATTTAGAGTCAAAAGATTAAATGTTGAAATTTCATCCATATTGACCATTTTGGGATCGTTCGACAGGTCCGGAGTCATCGTTTTTCATCCGAAAATTGATTTTTCGGACTGTACCAAAAATGATTCAAAATGTCAATTGGATCGTGCCTCATGTTGAATAACCACTTTTTAAACCCTCACAGTGACCAAAATTGCCATTTTTACAGAGTTTTGCTTACTCAAAAAATTCCATTTTGACCCGTTCCAGGCACAGAAATGACTTTAAACACTCTTATTCTAGTTGACAAAGTCATAATTCACATCCAACAGTCATTTAGAGTCAAAAGATTAAATGTTGAAATTTCATCCATATTGACCATTTTGGGATCGTTCGACAGGTCCGGAGTCATCGTTTTTCATCCGAAAATTGATTTTTCTGACTGTACCAAAAATGATTCAAAATGTCAATTGGATCGTGCCTCGTGTTGAATAACCACTTTTTAAACCCTCACAGTGACCAAAATTGCCATTTTTACAGAGTTTTGCTATCTCAAAAGCTTCCATTTTGACCCGTTTCAGGCACAGAAATGACTTTAAACACACTTATTTTAGTTGACAAAGTCATAATTCACATCCAACAGTCATTTAGAGTCAAAAGATTAAATGTTGAAATTTCATCATCATAGACCATTTTGGGATCGTTCGACAGGTCCGGAGTCATCGTTTTTCATCCAAAAATTGATTTTTTGGACTGTACCAAAAATGATTCAAAATGTCAATTGGATCGTGCCTCATGTTGAATAACCACTTTTTAAACCCTCACAGTGACCAAAATTGCCATTTTTACAGAGTTTTGCTTACTCAAAAGATTCCATTTTGACCCGTTTCAGGCACAGAAATGACTTTAAACACACTTATTTTAGTTGACAAAGTCATAATACACATCCAACAGTCATTTAGAGTCAAAAGATTAAATGTTGAAATTTCATCCATATTGACCATTTTGGGATCGTTCGACAGGTCCGGAGTCATCGTTTTTCATCCGAAAATTGATTTTTTGGACTGTACCAAAAATGATTCAAAATGTCAATTGGATCGTGCCTCATGTTGAATAACCACTTTTTAAACCCTCACAGTGACCAAAATTGCCATTTTTACAGAGTTTTGCTTACTCAAAAGCTTCCATTTTGACCCGTTTCAGGCACAGAAATGACTTTAAACGCACTTATTTTAGTTGACAAAGTCATAATTCACATCCAGCAGTCATTTAGAGTCAAAAGATTAAATGTTGAAATTTCATCCATATTGACCATTTTGGGATCGTTCGACAGGTCCGGAGTCATCGTTTTTCATCCGAAAATTGATTTTTTGGACTGTACCAAAAATGATTCAAAATGTCAATTGGATCGTGCCTCATGTTGAATAACCACTTTTTAAACCCTCACAGTGACCAAAATTGCCATTTTTACAGAGTTTTGCTTACTCAAAAGCTTCCATTTTGACCCGTTCCAGGCACAGAAATGACTTTAAACACACTTATTCTAGTTGACAAAGTCATAATTCACATCCAACAGTCATTTAGAGTCAAAAGATTAAATGTTGACATTTCATCCATATTGACCATTTTGGGATCGTTCGACAGGTCCGGAGTCATCGTTTTTCATCCGAAAATTGATTTTTTGGACTGTACCAAAAATGATTCAAAATGTCAATTGGATCATGCCTCATGTTGAATAACCACTTTTTAACCACATGGCTGCTAGGCGTTTTCCCGTCCTGCGCTAAAAAAACATAAAGTCCATAAATCATGACGAGCTGGCCTTGTCATCCGCGCACGGCAGGTAAGCGCCATGACGAGCCCAGCTCGTCATTAGCTTCGAAGGGGTTAAACCCTCACAGTGACCAAAATTGCCATTTTTACAGAGTTTTGCTATCTCAAAAGCTTCCATTTTGACCCGTTCCAGGCACAGAAATGACTTTAAACACACTTATTCTAGTTGACAAAGTCATAATTCACATCCAACAGTCATTTAGAGTCAAAAGATTTAATGTTGAAATTTCATCCATATTGACCATTTTGGGATCGTTCGACAGGTCCGGAGTCATCGTTTTTCATCCGAAAATTGATTTTTTGGACTGTACCAAAAATGATTCAAAATGTCAATTGGATCGTGCCTCATGTTGAATAACCACTTTTTAAACCCTCACAGTGACCAAAATTGCCATTTTTACAGAGTTTTGCTTACTCAAAAGCTTCCATTTTGACCTGTTTCAGGCACAGAAATGATTTTAAACACACTTATTTTAGTTGACAAAGTCATAATTCACATCCAACAGTCATTTAGAGTCAAAAGATTAAATGTTGAAATTTCATCCATATTGACCATTTTGGGATCGTTCGACAGGTCCGGAGTCATCGTTTTTCATCCGAAAATTGATTTTTCGGACTGTACCAAAAATGATTCAAAATGTCAATTGGATCGTGCCTCATGTTGAATAACCACTTTTTAAACCCTCACAGTGACCAAAATTGCCATTTTTACAGAGTTTTGCTTACTCAAAAGCTTCCATTTTGACCCGTTCCAGGCACAGAAATGACTTTAAACACACTTATTCTAGTTGACAAAGTCATAATTCACATCCAACAGTCATTTAGAGTCAAAAGATTAAATGTTGAAATTTCATCCATATTGACCATTTTGGGATCGTTCGACAGGTCCGGAGTCATCGTTTTTCATCCGAAAATTGATTTTTTGGACTGTACCAAAAATGATTCAAAATGTCAATTGGATCATGCCTCATGTTGAATAACCACTTTTTAACCACATGGCTGCTAGGCGTTTTCCCGTCCTGCGCTAAAAAAACATAAAGTCCATAAATCATGACGAGCTGGCCTTGTCATCCGCGCACGGCAGGTAAGCGCCATGACGAGCCCAGCTCGTCATTAGCTTCGAAGGGGTTAAACCCTCACAGTGACCAAAATTGCCATTTTTACAGAGTTTTGCTATCTCAAAAGCTTCCATTTTGACCCGTTCCAGGCACAGAAATGACTTTAAACACACTTATTCTAGTTGACAAAGTCATAATTCACATCCAACAGTCATTTAGAGTCAAAAGATTAAATGTTGAAATTTCATCCATATTGACCATTTTGGGATCGTTCGACAGGTCCGGAGTCATCGTTTTTCATCCGAAAATTGATTTTTTGGACTGTACCAAAAATGATTCAAAATGTCAATTGGATCGTGCCTCATATTGAATAACCACTTTTTAAACCCTCACAGTGACCAAAATTGCCATTTTTAAGGAGTTTTGCTTACTCAAAAGCTTCCATTCTGACCCGTTTCAGGCACAGAAATTACTTTAAACACACTTATTTTAGTTGACAAAGTCATAATTCACATCCAACAGTCATTTAGAGTCAAAAGATTAAATGTTGAAATTTCATCCATATTGACCATTTTGGGATCGTTCGACAGGTCCGGAGTCATCGTTTTTCATCCGAAAATTGATTTTTCGGACTGTACCAAAAATGATTCAAAATGTCAATTGGATCGTGCCTCATGTTGAATAACCACTTTTTAAACCCTCACAGTGACCAAAATTGCCATTTTTACAGAGTTTTGCTATCTCAAAAGCTTGCATTTTGACCCGTTCCAGGCACAGAAATGACTTTAAACACACTTATTCTAGTTGACAAAGTCATAATTCACATCCAACAGTCATTTAGAGTCAAAAGATTAAATGTTGAAATTTCATCCATATTGACCATTTAGGATCGTTCGACAGGTCCGGAGTCATCGTTTTTCATCCGAAAATTGATTTTTTGGACTGTACCAAAAATGATTCAAAATGTCAATTGGATCGTGCCTCATGTTGAATAACCACTTTTTAAACCCTCACAGTGACCAAAATTGCCATTTTTACAGAGTTTTCCTATCTCAAAAGCTTCCATTTTGACCCGTTCCAGGCACAGAAATGACTTTAAACACACTTATTCTAGTTGACAAAGTCATAATTCACATCCAACAGTCATTTAGAGTCAAAAGATTAAATGTTGAAATTTCATCCATATTGACCATGTTGGGATCGTTCGACAGGTCCGGAGTCATCGTTTTTCATCCGAAAATTGATTTTTCGGACTGTACCAAAAATGATTCAAAATGTCAATTGGATCGTGCCTCATGTTGAATAACCACTTTTTAAACCCTCACAGTGACCAAAATTGCCATTTTTACAGAGTTTTGCTATCTCAAAAGCTTCCATTTTGACCCGTTTCAGGCACAGAAATGACTTTAAACACACTTATTCTAGTTGACAAAATCATAATTCACATCCAACAGTGATTTAGAGTCAAAAGATTAAATGTTAAAATGTCATCATTATAGACCATTTTGGGATCGTTCGACAGGTCCGGAGTCATCGTTTTTCATATGAAAATTGATTTTTTGTACTGTACCAAAAATGATTCAAAATGTCAATTGGATCATGCCTCATGTTGAATAACCACTTTTTAAACCCTCACAGTGACCAAAATTGCCATTTTTACAGAGTTTTGCTTACTCAAAAGCTTCCATTTTGACCCGTTCCAGGCACAGAAATGACTTTAAACACACTTATTCTAGTTGACAAAGTCATAATTCACATCCAACAGTCATTTAGAGTCAAAAGATTAAATGTTGAAATTTCATCCATATTGACCATTTTGGGATCGTTCGACAGGTCCGGAGTCATCGTTTTTCATCCGAAAATTGATTTTTCGGACTGTACCAAAAATGATTCAAAATGTCAATTGGATCGTGCCTCATGTTGAATAACGACTTTTTAAACCCTCACTGTGACCAAAATTGCCATTTTTACAGAGTTTTGCTTACTCAAAAGCTTCCATTTTGACCCGTTCCAGGCACAGAAATGACTTTAAACACACTTATTCTAGTTGACAAAGTCATAATTCACATCCAACAGTCATTTAGAGTCAAAAGATTAAATGTTGAAATTTCATCCATATTGACCATTTTGGGATCGTTCGACAGGTCCGGAGTCATCGTTTTTCATCCGAAAATTGATTTTTTGGACTGTACCAAAAATGATTCAAAATGTCAATTGGATCATGCCTCATGTTGAATAACCACTTTTTAACCACATGGCTGCTAGGCGTTTTCCCGTCCTGCGCTAAAAAAACATAAAGTCCATAAATCATGACGAGCTGGCCTTGTCATCCGCGCACGGCAGGTAAGCGCCATGACGAGCCCAGCTCGTCATTAGCTTCGAAGGGGTTAAACCCTCACAGTGACCAAAATTGCCATTTTTACAGAGTTTTGCTATCTCAAAAGCTTCCATTTTGACCCGTTCCAGGCACAGAAATGACTTTAAACACACTTATTCTAGTTGACAAAGTCATAATTCACATCCAACAGTCATTTAGAGTCAAAAGATTAAATGTTGAAATTTCATCCATATTGACCATTTTGGGATCGTTCGACAGGTCCGGAGTCATCGTTTTTCATCCGAAAATTGATTTTTTGGACTGTACCAAAAATGATTCAAAATGTCAATTGGATCGTGCCTCATGTTGAATAACCACTTTTTAAACCCTCACAGTGACCAAAATTGCCATTTTTACAGAGTTTTGCTTACTCAAAAGCTTCCATTTTGACCCGTTCCAGGCACAGAAATGACTTTAAACACACTTATTCTAGTTGACAAAGTCATAATTCACATCCAACAGTCATTTAGAGTCAAAAGATTAAATGTTGACATTTCATCCATATTGACCATTTTGGGATCGTTCGACAGGTCCGGAGTCATCGTTTTTCATCCGAAAATTGATTTTTTGGACTGTACCAAAAATGATTCAAAATGTCAATTGGATCATGCCTCATGTTGAATAACCACTTTTTAAACCCTCACAGTGACCAAAATTGCCATTTTTACAGAGTTTTGCTATCTCAAAAGCTTCCATTTTGACCCGTTTCAGGCACAGAAATGACTTTAAACACACTTATTCTAGTTGACAAAGTCATAATTCACATCCAACAGTGATTTAGAGTCAAAAGATTAAATGTTAAAATGTCATCATTATAGACCATTTTGGGATCGTTCGACAGGTCCGGAGTCATCGTTTTTCATCCGAAAATTGATTTTTTGGACTGTACCAAAAATGATTCAAAATGTCAATTGGATCGTGCCTCATGTTGAATAACCACTTTTTAAACCCTCACAGTGACCAAAATTGCCATTTTTACAGAGTTTTGCTTACTCAAAAGCTTCCATTTTGACCCGTTCCAGGCACAGAAATGACTTTAAACACACTTATTCTAGTTGACAAAGTCATAATTCACATCCAACAGTCATTTAGAGTCAAAAGATTTAATGTTGAAATTTCATCCATATTGACCATTTTGGGATCGTTCGACAGGTCCGGAGTCATCGTTTTTCATCCGAAAATTGATTTTTTGGACTGTACCAAAAATGATTCAAAATGTCAATTGGATCGTGCCTCATGTTGAATAACCACTTTTTAAACCCTCACAGTGACCAAAATTGCCATTTTTACAGAGTTTTGCTTACTCAAAAGCTTCCATTTTGACCTGTTTCAGGCACAGAAATGACTTTAAACACACTTATTTTAGTTGACAAAGTCATAATTCACATCCAACAGTCATTTAGAGTCAAAAGATTAAATGTTGAAATTTCATCCATATTGACCATTTTGGGATCGTTCGACAGGTCCGGAGTCATCGTTTTTCATCCGAAAATTGATTTTTCGGACTGTACCAAAAATGATTCAAAATGTCAATTGGATCGTGCCTCATGTTGAATAACCACTTTTTAAACCCTCACAGTGACCAAAATTGCCATTTTTACAGAGTTTTGCTTACTCAAAAGCTTCCATTTTGACCCGTTCCAGGCACAGAAATGACTTTAAACACACTTATTCTAGTTGACAAAGTCATAATTCACATCCAACAGTCATTTAGAGTCAAAAGATTAAATGTTGAAATTTCATCCATATTGACCATTTTGGGATCGTTCGACAGGTCCGGAGTCATCGTTTTTCATCCGAAAATTGATTTTTTGGACTGTACCAAAAATGATTCAAAATGTCAATTGGATCATGCCTCATGTTGAATAACCACTTTTTAAACCCTCACAGTGACCAAAATTGCCATTTTTACAGAGTTTTGCTATCTCAAAAGCTTCCATTTTGACCCGTTTCAGGCACAGAAATGACTTTAAACACACTTATTTTAGTTGACAAAGTCATAATTCACATCCAACAGTCATTTAGAGTCAAAAGATTAAATGTTGAAATTTCATCATCATAGACCATTTTGGGATCGTTCGACAGGTCCGGAGTCATCGTTTTTCATCCAAAAATTGATTTTTTGGACTGTACCAAAAATGATTCAAAATGTCAATTGGATCGTGCCTCATGTTGAATAACCACTTTTTAAACCCTCACAGTGACCAAAATTGCCATTTTTACAGAGTTTTGCTTACTCAAAAGCTTCCATTTTGACCCGTTTCAGGCACAGAAATGACTTTAAACACACTTATTTTAGTTGACAAAGTCATAATTCACATCCAACAGTCATTTAGAGTCAAAAGATTAAATGTTGAAATTTCATCCATATTGACCATTTTGGGATCGTTCGACAGGTCCGGAGTCATCGTTTTTCATCCGAAAATTGATTTTTTGGACTGTACCAAAAATGATTCAAAATGTCAATTGGATCGTGCCTCATGTTGAATAACCACTTTTTAAACCCTCACAGTGACCAAAATTGCCATTTTTACAGAGTTTTGCTATCTCAAAAGCTTCCATTTTGACCCGTTTCAGGCACAGAAATGACTTTAAACACACTTATTCTAGTTGACAAAGTCATAATTCACATCCAACAGTGATTTAGAGTCAAAAGATTAAATGTTAAAATGTCATCATTATAGACCATTTTGGGATCGTTCGACAGGTCCGGAGTCATCGTTTTTCATCCGAAAATTGATTTTTTGGACTGTACCAAAAATGATTCAAAATGTCAATTGGATCGTGCCTCATGTTGAATAACCACTTTTTAAACCCTCACAGTGACCAAAATTGCCATTTTTACAGAGTTTTGCTTACTCAAAAGCTTCCATTTTGACCTGTTTCAGGCACAGAAATGACTTTAAACACACTTATTTTAGTTGACAAAGTCATAATTCACATCCAACAGTCATTTAGAGTCAAAAGATTAAATGTTGAAATTTCATCCATATTGACCATTTTGGGATCGTTCGACAGGTCCGGAGTCATCGTTTTTCATCCGAAAATTGATTTTTCGGACTGTACCAAAAATGATTCAAAATGTCAATTGGATCGTGCCTCATGTTGAATAACCACTTTTTAAACCCTCACAGTGACCAAAATTGCCATTTTTACAGAGTTTTGCTTGCTCAAAAGCTTCCATTTTGACCCGTTCCAGGCACAGAAATGACTTTAAACACACTTATTCTAGTTGACAAAGTCATAATTCACATCCAACAGTCATTTAGAGTCAAAAGATTAAATGTTGAAATTTCATCCATATTGACCATTTTGGGATCGTTCGACAGGTCCGGAGTCATCGTTTTTCATCCGAAAATTGATTTTTTGGACTGTACCAAAAATGATTCAAAATGTCAATTGGATCATGCCTCATGTTGAATAACCACTTTTTAACCACATGGCTGCTAGGCGTTTTCCCGTCCTGCGCTAAAAAAACATAAAGTCCATAAATCATGACGAGCTGGCCTTGTCATCCGCGCACGACAGGTAAGCGCCATGACGAGCCCAGCTCGTCATTAGCTTCGAAGGGGTTAAACCCTCACAGTGACCAAAATTGCCATTTTTACAGAGTTTTGCTATCTCAAAAGCTTCCATTTTGACCCGTTCCAGGCACAGAAATGACTTTAAACACACTTATTCTAGTTGACAAAGTCATAATTCACATCCAACAGTCATTTAGAGTCAAAAGATTAAATGTTGAAATTTCATCCATATTGACCATTTTGGGATCGTTCGACAGGTCCGGAGTCATCGTTTTTCATCCGAAAATTGATTTTTTGGACTGTACCAAAAATGATTCAAAATGTCAATTGGATCGTGCCTCATATTGAATAACCACTTTTTAAACCCTCACAGTGACCAAAATTGCCATTTTTAAGGAGTTTTGCTTACTCAAAAGCTTCCATTTTGACCCGTTTCAGGCACAGAAATTACTTTAAACACACTTATTTTAGTTGACAAAGTCATAATTCACATCCAACAGTCATTTAGAGTCAAAAGATTAAATGTTGAAATTTCATCCATATTGACCATTTTGGGATCGTTCGACAGGTCCGGAGTCATCGTTTTTCATCCGAAAATTGATTTTTCGGACTGTACCAAAAATGATTCAAAATGTCAATTGGATCGTGCCTCATGTTGAATAACCACTTTTTAAACCCTCACAGTGACCAAAATTGCCATTTTTACAGAGTTTTGCTTACTCAAAAGCTTCCATTTTGACCCGTTCCAGGCACAGAAATGACTTTAAACACACTTATTCTAGTTGACAAAGTCATAATTCACATCCAACAGTCATTTAGAGTCAAAAGATTAAATGTTGAAATTTCATCCATATTGACCATTTTGGGATCGTTCGACAGGTCCGGAGTCATCGTTTTTCATCCGAAAATTGATTTTTCGGACTGTACCAAAAATGATTCAAAATGTCAATTGGATCGTGCCTCATGTTGAATAACCACTTTTTAAACCCTCACAGTGACCAAAATTGCCATTTTTACAGAGTTTTGCTTACTCAAAAAATTCCATTTTGACCCGTTCCAGGCACAGAAATGACTTTAAACACTCTTATTCTAGTTGACAAAGTCATAATTCACATCCAACAGTCATTTAGAGTCAAAAGATTAAATGTTGAAATTTCATCCATATTGACCATTTTGGGATCGTTCGACAGGTCCGGAGTCATCGTTTTTCATCCGAAAATTGATTTTTCTGACTGTACCAAAAATGATTCAAAATGTCAATTGGATCGTGCCTCGTGTTGAATAACCACTTTTTAAACCCTCACAGTGACCAAAATTGCCATTTTTACAGAGTTTTGCTATCTCAAAAGCTTCCATTTTGACCCGTTTCAGGCACAGAAATGACTTTAAACACACTTATTTTAGTTGACAAAGTCATAATTCACATCCAACAGTCATTTAGAGTCAAAAGATTAAATGTTGAAATTTCATCATCATAGACCATTTTGGGATCGTTCGACAGGTCCGGAGTCATCGTTTTTCATCCAAAAATTGATTTTTGGACTGTACCAAAAATGATTCAAAATGTCAATTGGATCGTGCCTCATGTTGAATAACCACTTTTTAAACCCTCACAGTGACCAAAATTGCCATTTTTACAGAGTTTTGCTTACTCAAAAGCTTCCATTTTGACCCGTTTCAGGCACAGAAATGACTTTAAACACACTTATTTTAGTTGACAAAGTCATAATTCACATCCAACAGTCATTTAGAGTCAAAAGATTAAATGTTGAAATTTCATCCATATTGACCATTTTGGGATCGTTCGACAGGTCCGGAGTCATCGTTTTTCATCCGAAAATTGATTTTTTGGACTGTACCAAAAATGATTCAAAATGTCAATTGGATCGTGCCTCATGTTGAATAACCACTTTTTAAACCCTCACAGTGACCAAAATTGCCATTTTTACAGAGTTTTGCTATCTCAAAAGCTTCCATTTTGACCCGTTTCAGGCACAGAAATGACTTTAAACACACTTATTCTAGTTGACAAAGTCATAATTCACATCCAACAGTGATTTAGAGTCAAAAGATTAAATGTTAAAATGTCATCATTATAGACCATTTTGGGATCGTTCGACAGGTCCGGAGTCATCGTTTTTCATCCGAAAATTGATTTTTTGGACTGTACCAAAAATGATTCAAAATGTCAATTGGATCGTGCCTCATGTTGAATAACCACTTTTTAAACCCTCACAGTGACCAAAATTGCCATTTTTACAGAGTTTTGCTTACTCAAAAGCTTCCATTTTGACCTGTTTCAGGCACAGAAATGACTTTAAACACACTTATTTTAGTTGACAAAGTCATAATTCACATCCAACAGTCATTTAGAGTCAAAAGATTAAATGTTGAAATTTCATCCATATTGACCATTTTGGGATCGTTCGACAGGTCCGGAGTCATCGTTTTTCATCCGAAAATTGATTTTTCGGACTGTACCAAAAATGATTCAAAATGTCAATTGGATCGTGCCTCATGTTGAATAACCACTTTTTAAACCCTCACAGTGACCAAAATTGCCATTTTTACAGAGTTTTGCTTGCTCAAAAGCTTCCATTTTGACCCGTTCCAGGCACAGAAATGACTTTAAACACACTTATTCTAGTTGACAAAGTCATAATTCACATCCAACAGTCATTTAGAGTCAAAAGATTAAATGTTGAAATTTCATCCATATTGACCATTTTGGGATCGTTCGACAGGTCCGGAGTCATCGTTTTTCATCCGAAAATTGATTTTTTGGACTGTACCAAAAATGATTCAAAATGTCAATTGGATCATGCCTCATGTTGAATAACCACTTTTTAACCACATGGCTGCTAGGCGTTTTCCCGTCCTGCGCTAAAAAAACATAAAGTCCATAAATCATGACGAGCTGGCCTTGTCATCCGCGCACGGCAGGTAAGCGCCATGACGAGCCCAGCTCGTCATTAGCTTCGAAGGGGTTAAACCCTCACAGTGACCAAAATTGCCATTTTTACAGAGTTTTGCTATCTCAAAAGCTTCCATTTTGACCCGTTCCAGGCACAGAAATGACTTTAAACACACTTATTCTAGTTGACAAAGTCATAATTCACATCCAACAGTCATTTAGAGTCAAAAGATTAAATGTTGAAATTTCATCCATATTGACCATTTTGGGATCGTTCGACAGGTCCGGAGTCATCGTTTTTCATCCGAAAATTGATTTTTTGGACTGTACCAAAAATGATTCAAAATGTCAATTGGATCGTGCCTCATATTGAATAACCACTTTTTAAACCCTCACAGTGACCAAAATTGCCATTTTTAAGGAGTTTTGCTTACTCAAAAGCTTCCATTTTGACCCGTTTCAGGCACAGAAATTACTTTAAACACACTTATTTTAGTTGACAAAGTCATAATTCACATCCAACAGTCATTTAGAGTCAAAAGATTAAATGTTGAAATTTCATCCATATTGACCATTTTGGGATCGTTCGACAGGTCCGGAGTCATCGTTTTTCATCCGAAAATTGATTTTTCGGACTGTACCAAAAATGATTCAAAATGTCAATTGGATCGTGCCTCATGTTGAATAACCACTTTTTAAACCCTCACAGTGACCAAAATTGCCATTTTTACAGAGTTTTGCTTACTCAAAAGCTTCCATTTTGACCCGTTCCAGGCACAGAAATGACTTTAAACACACTTATTCTAGTTGACAAAGTCATAATTCACATCCAACAGTCATTTAGAGTCAAAAGATTAAATGTTGAAATTTCATCCATATTGACCATTTTGGGATCGTTCGACAGGTCCGGAGTCATCGTTTTTCATCCGAAAATTGATTTTTCGGACTGTACCAAAAATGATTCAAAATGTCAATTGGATCGTGCCTCATGTTGAATAACCACTTTTTAAACCCTCACAGTGACCAAAATTGCCATTTTTACAGAGTTTTGCTTACTCAAAAAATTCCATTTTGACCCGTTCCAGGCACAGAAATGACTTTAAACACTCTTATTCTAGTTGACAAAGTCATAATTCACATCCAACAGTCATTTAGAGTCAAAAGATTAAATGTTGAAATTTCATCCATATTGACCATTTTGGGATCGTTCGACAGGTCCGGAGTCATCGTTTTTCATCCGAAAATTGATTTTTCTGACTGTACCAAAAATGATTCAAAATGTCAATTGGATCGTGCCTCGTGTAGAATAACCACTTTTTAAACCCTCACAGTGACCAAAATTGCCATTTTTACAGAGTTTTGCTATCTCAAAAGCTTCCATTTTGACCCGTTTCAGGCACAGAAATGACTTTAAACACACTTATTTTAGTTGACAAAGTCATAATTCACATCCAACAGTCATTTAGAGTCAAAAGATTAAATGTTGAAATTTCATCATCATAGACCATTTTGGGATCGTTCGACAGGTCCGGAGTCATCGTTTTTCATCCAAAAATTGATTTTTTGGACTGTACCAAAAATGATTCAAAATGTCAATTGGATCGTGCCTCATGTTGAATAACCACTTTTTAAACCCTCACAGTGACCAAAATTGCCATTTTTACAGAGTTTTGCTTACTCAAAAGATTCCATTTTGACCCGTTTCAGGCACAGAAATGACTTTAAACACACTTATTTTAGTTGACAAAGTCATAATACACATCCAACAGTCATTTAGAGTCAAAAGATTAAATGTTGAAATTTCATCCATATTGACCATTTTGGGATCGTTCGACAGGTCCGGAGTCATCGTTTTTCATCCGAAAATTGATTTTTTGGACTGTACCAAAAATGATTCAAAATGTCAATTGGATCGTGCCTCATGTTGAATAACCACTTTTTAAACCCTCACAGTGACCAAAATTGCCATTTTTACAGAGTTTTGCTTACTCAAAAGCTTCCATTTTGACCCGTTTCAGGCACAGAAATGACTTTAAACGCACTTATTTTAGTTGACAAAGTCATAATTCACATCCAGCAGTCATTTAGAGTCAAAAGATTAAATGTTGAAATTTCATCCATATTGACCATTTTGGGATCGTTCGACAGGTCCGGAGTCATCGTTTTTCATCCGAAAATTGATTTTTTGGACTGTACCAAAAATGATTCAAAATGTCAATTGGATCGTGCCTCATGTTGAATAACCACTTTTTAAACCCTCACAGTGACCAAAATTGCCATTTTTACAGAGTTTTGCTTACTCAAAAGCTTCCATTTTGACCCGTTCCAGGCACAGAAATGACTTTAAACACACTTATTCTAGTTGACAAAGTCATAATTCACATCCAACAGTCATTTAGAGTCAAAAGATTAAATGTTGACATTTCATCCATATTGACCATTTTGGGATCGTTCGACAGGTCCGGAGTCATCGTTTTTCATCCGAAAATTGATTTTTTGGACTGTACCAAAAATGATTCAAAATGTCAATTGGATCATGCCTCATGTTGAATAACCACTTTTTAACCACATGGCTGCTAGGCGTTTTCCCGTCCTGCGCTAAAAAAACATAAAGTCCATAAATCATGACGAGCTGGCCTTGTCATCCGCGCACGGCAGGTAAGCGCCATGACGAGCCCAGCTCGTCATTAGCTTCGAAGGGGTTAAACCCTCACAGTGACCAAAATTGCCATTTTTACAGAGTTTTGCTATCTCAAAAGCTTCCATTTTGACCCGTTCCAGGCACAGAAATGACTTTAAACACACTTATTCTAGTTGACAAAGTCATAATTCACATCCAACAGTCATTTAGAGTCAAAAGATTTAATGTTGAAATTTCATCCATATTGCCCATTTTGGGATCGTTCGACAGGTCCGGAGTCATCGTTTTTCATCCGAAAATTGATTTTTTGGACTGTACCAAAAATGATTCAAAATGTCAATTGGATCGTGCCTCATGTTGAATAACCACTTTTTAAACCCTCACAGTGACCAAAATTGCCATTTTTACAGAGTTTTGCTTACTCAAAAGCTTCCATTTTGACCTGTTTCAGGCACAGAAATGATTTTAAACACACTTATTTTAGTTGACAAAGTCATAATTCACATCCAACAGTCATTTAGAGTCAAAAGATTAAATGTTGAAATTTCATCCATATTGACCATTTTGGGATCGTTCGACAGGTCCGGAGTCATCGTTTTTCATCCGAAAATTGATTTTTCGGACTGTACCAAAAATGATTCAAAATGTCAATTGGATCGTGCCTCATGTTGAATAACCACTTTTTAAACCCTCACAGTGACCAAAATTGCCATTTTTACAGAGTTTTGCTTACTCAAAAGCTTCCATTTTGACCCGTTCCAGGCACAGAAATGACTTTAAACACACTTATTCTAGTTGACAAAGTCATAATTCACATCCAACAGTCATTTAGAGTCAAAAGATTAAATGTTGAAATTTCATCCATATTGACCATTTTGGGATCGTTCGACAGGTCCGGAGTCATCGTTTTTCATCCGAAAATTGATTTTTTGGACTGTACCAAAAATGATTCAAAATGTCAATTGGATCATGCCTCATGTTGAATAACCACTTTTTAACCACATGGCTGCTAGGCGTTTTCCCGTCCTGCGCTAAAAAAACATAAAGTCCATAAATCATGACGAGCTGGCCTTGTCATCCGCGCACGGCAGGTAAGCGCCATGACGAGCCCAGCTCGTCATTAGCTTCGAAGGGGTTAAACCCTCACAGTGACCAAAATTGCCATTTTTACAGAGTTTTGCTATCTCAAAAGCTTCCATTTTGACCCGTTCCAGGCACAGAAATGACTTTAAACACACTTATTCTAGTTGACAAAGTCATAATTCACATCCAACAGTCATTTAGAGTCAAAAGATTAAATGTTGAAATTTCATCCATATTGACCATTTTGGGATCGTTCGACAGGTCCGGAGTCATCGTTTTTCATCCGAAAATTGATTTTTTGGACTGTACCAAAAATGATTCAAAATGTCAATTGGATCGTGCCTCATATTGAATAACCACTTTTTAAACCCTCACAGTGACCAAAATTGCCATTTTTAAGGAGTTTTGCTTACTCAAAAGCTTCCATTCTGACCCGTTTCAGGCACAGAAATTACTTTAAACACACTTATTTTAGTTGACAAAGTCATAATTCACATCCAACAGTCATTTAGAGTCAAAAGATTAAATGTTGAAATTTCATCCATATTGACCATTTTGGGATCGTTCGACAGGTCCGGAGTCATCGTTTTTCATCCGAAAATTGATTTTTCGGACTGTACCAAAAATGATTCAAAATGTCAATTGGATCGTGCCTCATGTTGAATAACCACTTTTTAAACCCTCACAGTGACCAAAATTGCCATTTTTACAGAGTTTTGCTATCTCAAAAGCTTGCATTTTGACCTGTTCCAGGCACAGAAATGACTTTAAACACACTTATTCTAGTTGACAAAGTCATAATTCACATCCAACAGTCATTTAGAGTCAAAAGATTAAATGTTGAAATTTCATCCATATTGACCATTTAGGATCGTTCGACAGGTCCGGAGTCATCGTTTTTCATCCGAAAATTGATTTTTTGGACTGTACCAAAAATGATTCAAAATGTCAATTGGATCGTGCCTCATGTTGAATAACCACTTTTTAAACCCTCACAGTGACCAAAATTGCCATTTTTACAGAGTTTTGCTATCTCAAAAGCTTCCATTTTGACCCGTTCCAGGCACAGAAATGACTTTAAACACACTTATTCTAGTTGACAAAGTCATAATTCACATCCAACAGTCATTTAGAGTCAAAAGATTAAATGTTGAAATTTCATCCATATTGACCATGTTGGGATCGTTCGACAGGTCCGGAGTCATCGTTTTTCATCCGAAAATTGATTTTTCGGACTGTACCAAAAATGATTCAAAATGTCAATTGGATCGTGCCTCATGTTGAATAACCACTTTTTAAACCCTCACAGTGACCAAAATTGCCATTTTTACAGAGTTTTGCTATCTCAAAAGCTTCCATTTTGACCCGTTTCAGGCACAGAAATGACTTTAAACACACTTATTCTAGTTGACAAAATCATAATTCACATCCAACAGTGATTTAGAGTCAAAAGATTAAATGTTAAAATGTCATCATTATAGACCATTTTGGGATCGTTCGACAGGTCCGGAGTCATCGTTTTTCATATGAAAATTGATTTTTTGTACTGTACCAAAAATGATTCAAAATGTCAATTGGATCATGCCTCATGTTGAATAACCACTTTTTAAACCCTCACAGTGACCAAAATTGCCATTTTTACAGAGTTTTGCTTACTCAAAAGCTTCCATTTTGACCCGTTCCAGGCACAGAAATGACTTTAAACACACTTATTCTAGTTGACAAAGTCATAATTCACATCCAACAGTCATTTAGAGTCAAAAGATTAAATGTTGAAATTTCATCCATATTGACCATTTTGGGATCGTTCGACAGGTCCGGAGTCATCGTTTTTCATCCGAAAATTGATTTTTCGGACTGTACCAAAAATGATTCAAAATGTCAATTGGATCGTGCCTCATGTTGAATAACGACTTTTTAAACCCTCACTGTGACCAAAATTGCCATTTTTACAGAGTTTTGCTTACTCAAAAGCTTCCATTTTGACCCGTTCCAGGCACAGAAATGACTTTAAACACACTTATTCTAGTTGACAAAGTCATAATTCACATCCAACAGTCATTTAGAGTCAAAAGATTAAATGTTGAAATTTCATCCATATTGACCATTTTGGGATCGTTCGACAGGTCCGGAGTCATCGTTTTTCATCCGAAAATTGATTTTTTGGACTGTACCAAAAATGATTCAAAATGTCAATTGGATCATGCCTCATGTTGAATAACCACTTTTTAACCACATGGCTGCTAGGCGTTTTCCCGTCCTGCGCTAAAAAAACATAAAGTCCATAAATCATGACGAGCTGGCCTTGTCATCCGCGCACGGCAGGTAAGCGCCATGACGAGCCCAGCTCGTCATTAGCTTCGAAGGGGTTAAACCCTCACAGTGACCAAAATTGCCATTTTTACAGAGTTTTGCTATCTCAAAAGCTTCCATTTTGACCCGTTCCAGGCACAGAAATGACTTTAAACACACTTATTCTAGTTGACAAAGTCATAATTCACATCCAACAGTCATTTAGAGTCAAAAGATTAAATGTTGAAATTTCATCCATATTGACCATTTTGGGATCGTTCGACAGGTCCGGAGTCATCGTTTTTCATCCGAAAATTGATTTTTTGGACTGTACCAAAAATGATTCAAAATGTCAATTGGATCGTGCCTCATGTTGAATAACCACTTTTTAAACCCTCACAGTGACCAAAATTGCCATTTTTACAGAGTTTTGCTTACTCAAAAGCTTCCATTTTGACCCGTTTCAGGCACAGAAATGACTTTAAACACACTTATTTTAGTTGACAAAGTCATAATTCACATCCAACAGTCATTTAGAGTCAAAAGATTAAATGTTGAAATTTCATCCATATTGACCATTTTGGGATCGTTCGACAGGTCCGGAGTCATCGTTTTTCATCCGAAAATTGATTTTTCGGACTGTACCAAAAATGATTCAAAATGTCAATTGGATCGTGCCTCATGTTGAATAACCACTTTTTAAACCCTCACAGTGACCAAAATTGCCATTTTTACAGAGTTTTGCTTACTCAAAAGCTTCCATTTTGACCCGTTCCAGGCACAGAAATGACTTTAAACACACTTATTCTAGTTGACAAAGTCATAATTCACATCCAACAGTCATTTAGAGTCAAAAGATTAAATGTTGAAATTTCATCATCATAGACCATTTTGGGATCGTTCGACAGGTCCGGAGTCATTGTTTTTCATCCAAAAATTGATTTTTTGGACTGTACCAAAAATGATTCAAAATGTCAATTGGATCGTGCCTCATGTTGAATAACCACTTTTTAAACCCTCACAGTGACCAAAATTGCCATTTTTACAGAGTTTTGCTTACTCAAAAGCTTCAATTTTGACCCGTTTCAGGCACAGAAATGACTTTAAACACACTTATTTTAGTTGACAAAGTCATAATTCACATCCAACAGTCATTTAGAGTCAAAAGATTAAATGTTGAAATTTCATCCATATTGACCATTTTGGGATCGTTCGACAGGTCCGGAGTCATCGTTTTTCATCCGAAAATTGATTTTTCGGACTGTACCAAAAATGATTCAAAATGTCAATTGGATCGTGCCTCATGTTGAATAACCACTTTTTAAACCCTCACAGTGACCAAAATTGCCATTTTTACAGAGTTTTGCTATCTCAAAAGCTTACATTTTGACCCATTCCAGGCACAGAAATGACTTTAAACACCCTTATTCTAGTTGACAAAGTCAAAATTCACATCCAACAGTCATTTAGAGTCAAAAGATTAAATGTTGAAATTTCATCCATATTGACCATTTTGGGATCGTTCGACAGGTCCGGAGTCATCGTTTTTCATCCGAAAATTGATTTTTCGGACTGTACCAAAAATGATTCAAAATGTCAATTGGATCGTGCCTCATGTTGAATAACCACTTTTTAAACCCTCACAGTGACCAAAATTGCCATTTTTACAGAGTTTTGCTTACTCAAAAGCTTCCATTTTGACCCGTTCCAGGCACAGAAATGACTTTAAACACACTTATTCTAGTTGACAAAGTCATAATTCACATCCAACAGTCATTTAGAGTCAAAAGATTAAATGTTGAAATTTCATCCATATTGACCATTTTGGGATCGTTCGACAGGTCCGGAGTCATCGTTTTTCATCCGAAAATTGATTTTTCGGACTGTACCAAAAATTATTCAAAATGTCAATTGGATCGTGCCTCGTGTTGAATAACCACTTTTTAAACCCTCACAGTGACCAAAATTGCCATTTTTACAGAGTTTTGCTATCTCAAAAGCTTCCATTTTGACCCGTTTCAGGCACAGAAATGACTTTAAACACACTTATTTTAGTTGACAAAGTCATAATTCACATCCAACAGTCATTTAGAGTCAAAAGATTAAATGTTGAAATTTCATCATCATAGACCATTTTGGGATCGTTCGACAGGTCCGGAGTCATCGTTTTTCATCCAAAAATTGATTTTTTGGACTGTACCAAAAATGATTCAAAATGTCAATTGGATCGTGCCTCATGTTGAATAACCACTTTTTAAACCCTCACAGTGACCAAAATTGCCATTTTTACAGAGTTTTGCTTACTCAAAAGCTTCCATTTTGACCCGTTCCAGGCACAGAAATGACTTTAAACACACTTATTCTAGTTGACAAAGTCATAATTCACATCCAACAGTCATTTAGAGTCAAAAGATTAAATGTTGAAATTTCATCCATATTAACCATTTTGGGATCGTTCGACAGGTCCTGAGTCATCGTTTTTCATCCGAAAATTGATTTTTCGGACTGTACCAAAAATGATTCAAAATGTCAATTGGATCGTGCCTCATGTTGAATAACCACTTTTTAAACCCTCACAGTGACCAAAATTGCCATTTTTACAGAGTTTTGCTTACTCAAAAGCTTCCATTTTGACCCGTTCCAGGCACAGAAATGACTTTAAACACACTTATTCTAGTTGACAAAGTCATAATTCACATCCAACAGTCATTTAGAGTCAAAAGATTAAATGTTGAAATTTCATCATCATGGACCATTTTGGGATCGTTCGACAGGTCCGGAGTCATCGTTTTTCATCCGAAAATTGAATTTTTGGACTGTACCAAAAATGATTCAAAATGTCAATTGGATCATGCCTCATGTTTAATAACCACTTTTTAAACCCTCACAGTGACCAAAATTGCCATTTTTACAGAGTTTTGCTTACTCAAAAGCTTCCATTTTGACCCGTTCCAGGCACAGAAATGACTTTAAACACCCTTATTCTAGTTGACAAAGTCAAAATTCACATCCAACAGTCATTTAGAGTCAAAAGATTAAATGTTGAAATTTCATCCATTTTGACCATTTTGGGATCGTTCGACAGGTCCGGAGTCATCGTTTTTCATCCGAAAATTGATTTTTCGGACTGTACCAAAAATGATTCAAAATGTCAATTGGATCGTGCCTCATGTTGAATAACCACTTTTTAAACCCTCACAGTGACCAAAATTGCCATTTTTACAGAGTTTTGCTTACTCAAAAGCTTCCATTTTGACCCGTTCCAGGCACAGAAATGACTTTAAACACACTTATTCTAGTTGACAAAGTCATAATTCACATCCAACAGTCATTTAGAGTCAAAAGATTAAATGTTGAAATTTCATCCATATTGACCATTTTGGGATCGTTCGACAGGTCCGGAGTCATCGTTTTTCATCCGAAAATTGATTTTTCGGACTGTACCAAAAATGATTCAAAATGTCAATTGGATCGTGCCTCGTGTTGAATAACCACTTTTTAAACCCTCACAGTGACCAAAATTGCCATTTTTACAGAGTTTTGCTATCTCAAAAGCTTCCATTTTGACCCGTTTCAGGCACAGAAATGACTTTAAACACACTTATTTTAGTTGACAAAGTCATAATTCACATCCAACAGTCATTTAGAGTCAAAAGATTAAATGTTGAAATTTCATCATCATAGACCATTTTGGGATCGTTCGACAGGTCCGGAGTCATCGTTTTTCATCCAAAAATTGATTTTTTGGACTGTACCAAAAATGATTCAAAATGTCAATTGGATCGTGCCTCATGTTGAATAACCACTTTTTAAACCCTCACAGTGACCAAAATTTCCATTTTTACAGAGTTTTGCTTACTCAAAAGCTTCCATTTTGACCCGTTTCAGGCACAGAAATGACTTTAAACACACTTATTTTAGTTGACAAAGTCATAATTCACATCCAACAGTCATTTAGAGTCAAAAGATTAAATGTTGAAATTTCATCCATATTGACCATTTTGGGATCGTTCGACAGGTCCGGAGTCATCGTTTTTCATCCGAAAATTGATTTTTTGGACTGTACCAAAAATGATTCAAAATGTCAATTGGATCGTGCCTCATGTTGAATAACCACTTTTTAAACCCTCACAGTGACCAAAATTGCCATTTTTACAGAGTTTTGCTATCTCAAAAGCTTCCATTTTGACCCGTTTCAGGCACAGAAATGACTTTAAACACACTTATTCTAGTTGACAAAGTCATAATTCACATCCAACAGTGATTTAGAGTCAAAAGATTAAATGTTAAAATGTCATCATTATAGACCATTTTGGGATCGTTCGACAGGTCCGGAGTCATCGTTTTTCATCCGAAAATTGATTTTTTGGACTGTACCAAAAATGATTCAAAATGTCAATTGGATCGTGCCTCATGTTGAATAACCACTTTTTAAACCCTCACAGTGACCAAAATTGCCATTTTTACAGAGTTTTGCTTACTCAAAAGCTTCCATTTTGACCCGTTCCAGGCACAGAAATGACTTTAAACACACTTATTCTAGTTGACAAAGTCATAATTCACATCCAACAGTCATTTAGAGTCAAAAGATTAAATGTTGAAATTTCATCCATATTAACCATTTTGGGATCGTTCGACAGGTCCGGAGTCATCGTTTTTCATCCGAAAATTGATTTTTCGGACTGTACCAAAAATGATTCAAAATGTCAATTGGATCGTGCCTCGTGTTGAATAACCACTTTTTAAACCCTCACAGTGACCAAATTGCCATTTTTACAGAGTTTTGCTATCTCAAAAGCTTCCATTTTGACCCGTTTCAGGCACAGAAATGACTTTAAACACACTTATTTTAGTTGACAAAGTCATAATTCACATCCAACAGTCATTTAGAGTCAAAAGATTAAATGTTGAAATTTCATCATCATAGACCATTTTGGGATCGTTCGACAGGTCCGGAGTCATCGTTTTTAATCCAAAAATTGATTTTTTGGACTGTACCAAAAATGATTCAAAATGTCAATTGGATCGTGCCTCATGTTGAATAACCACTTTTTAAACCCTCACAGTGACCAAAATTGCCATTTTTACAGAGTTTTGCTTACTCAAAAGCTTCCATTTTGACCCGTTTCAGGCACAGAAATGACTTTAAACACACTTATTTTAGTTGACAAAGTCATAATTCACATCCAACAGTCATTTAGAGTCAAAAGATTAAATGTTGAAATTTCATCATCATAGACCATTTTGGGATCGTTCGACAGGTCCGGAGTCATCGTTTTTCATCCAAAAATTGATTTTTTGGACTGTACCAAAAATGATTCAAAATGTCAATTGGATCGTGCCTCATGTTGAATAACCACTTTTTAAACCCTCACAGTGACCAAAATTGCCATTTTTACAGAGTTTTGCTTACTCAAAAGCTTCCATTTTGACCCGTTTCAGGCACAGAAATGACTTTAAACACACTTATTTTAGTTGACAAAGTCATAATTCACATCCAACAGTCATTTAGAGTCAAAAGATTAAATGTTGAAATTTCATCATCATAGACCATTTTGGGATCGTTCGACAGGTCCGGAGTCATCGTTTTTCATCCAAAAATTGATTTTTTGGACTGTACCAAAAATGATTCAAAATGTCAATTGGATCGTGCCTCATGTTGAATAACCACTTTTTAAACCCTCACAGTGAC